>NC_092091.1:5958108-6258108 GCF_045679555.1 Salvelinus alpinus
AGAGAGACAGAGGGACCGACAGAGGGAGAGAAACAGAGGGAGAGAGAGGGACCGACAGAGAGAGAGAGAGAGAGGGACCGACAGAGAGAGAAAGAGAGAGGGACCGACAGAGAGAGAGAGAGAGGGGGACCGACAGAGAGAGAGAGAGGGACCGACAGAGACAGAGAGAGAGGGACAGACAGAGGGAGAGAGAGGGACCGACAGAGAGAGAGACAGGGACAGAAAGAGGGAGAGACAGGGACAGAAAGAGGGAGAGACAGGGACAGAAAGAGGGAGAGACAGGGTCAGAAAGAGGGAGAGACAGGGTCAGAAAGAGGGAGAGACCGGGAAATAAAGAGGGAGAGACCGACAGAGAGAGAGGGACGGACAGAGAGAGGGACGGACAGAGAGAGGGACGGACAGAGAGAGAGACGGACAGAGAGAGAGACGGACAGAGAGAGAGAGAGGGACGGACAGAGAGAGAGACGGACAGAGAGAGAGAGGGGGACGGACAGAGAGAGGGACGGACAGAGAGAGAGACGGACAGAGAGAGAGACGGACAGAGAGAGAGAGAGGGACGGACAGAGAGAGAGAGAGAGACGGACAGAGAGAGAGAGAGAGACAGACAGAGAGAGAGGGAGAGACAGAGAGAGAGAGAGGGACAGAGAGAGAGAGAGGGACAGAGAGAGAGAGAGGGACGGACAGAGAGAGAGGGACGGACAGAGAGAGAGGGACGGACAGAGAGAGAGAGAGGGACGGACAGAGAGAGGGGGACGGACAGAGAGAGAGACACGGACAGAGAGAGAGAGAGGGACGGACAGAGAGAGAGGGACGGACAGAGAGAGAGAGACAGGGACAGAGAGAGAGACAGGACAACATAATGATGTAGATGAATAGTTTCACATGAAGTTCATTTCATATCACATGTAACAAGACAGTTTAGTTACCTGGAGGAAATGGATGTGATCCTCTGTGTGTGAGAGCTGCTCCAGCTCAGTGCTTCTCTTCCTCAGCTCAGCTATCTCCTGCTTCAGTTGCTCCAGGAGTCCTTCAGCTTGACTCACTTGAGCCTTTTCTTGGGCTCTGATCAGCTCCTTCACCTCAGAGCTCCTTCTCTCAATGGAGCGGATCAGCTCAGTAAAGATCTGATCACTGTCCTCCACTGCTGCCTGTGCAGAGCGCTGTTGAGAGAGAGAGAGACAGAGAGAGAGAGACAGAGAGAGAGAGAGAGAGAGAGAGACAGAGAGAGAGAGAGAGAGAGACCGAGAGAGAGACCGAGAGAGAGAGAGAGACAGTTGGTACAGTAGCTTCTCTGCACCTCATTGAGTCAGAACGCTGCCACCCTGCTCTCCAGGTCCACCAGACCTTGTCCCCCCTCCAGGACAGACAGGTACCCAAAACACCTCTTGGCCCTGCTCTACTCTCCTCCCTCCTGGACAGGCAGGTACAGAACACCTCTTGGTCCTGCTCTACTCTCCTCCCTCCTGGACAGACAGGTACAGAACACCTCTTGGTCCTGCTCTACTCTCCTCCCTCCTGGACAGGCAGGTACAGAACACCTCTTGGTCCTGCTCTACTCTCCTCCCTCCTGGACAGGCAGGTACAGAACACCTCTTGGTCCTGCTCTACTCTCCTCCCTCCTGGACAGACAGGTACAGAACACCTCTTGGTCCTGCTCTACTCTCCCCCCTCCTGGACAGACAGGTACAGAACACCTCTTGGTCCTGCTCTACTCTCCTCCCTCCTGGACAGACAGGTACAGAACACCTCTTGGTCCTGCTCTACTCTCCTCCCTCCTGGACAGACAGGTACAGAACACCTCTTGGTCCTGCTCTACTCTCCTCCCTCCTGGACAGACAGGTACAGAACACCTCTTGGTCCTGCTCTACTCTCCTCCCTCCTGGTACCCCCTCCAGTAGCCTGCCCCGTAGCAGAGCTAGACCCAGCCTCTGCCCCCTGAGTCCTAGTTGGCTGGACAATAGAACGAGTCCAAACGGCCAAAGAACGTTGTCTGAGCTGGAACACTAGCGAGGCCATAGCAAATGAATTGAAACGAACCTTCACAGAGCCTCTTCTGACTGGAATGATCCTTAGAATTCCATTTCCCCTAAATGGCACCAAAAAATGTCTCCCTTTTTATTTGACCACTAAAACCTGTTCTTAGGACCAAACTGGAAAATAACAACTTGTCTCCCCTCCTGGACCGCTTGGTGTTAAGTAGCAGACTAGGGGGAAAATCTGTAAATCGCCTTTTTTAGGCAGATTTAGTCACTTAACCCTAGTGGCTCTGGATAAGAGTGTCTGCTAAATGACTCACATGGAAACTTAAATACAACGTTAACTAGATATCATCTGTGTCATTTATAGCCTGGTACAGATAGTAAAACTACATTAAATACAACGTTAACTAGATATAATTTGTGTCATTTATAGCCTGGCACAGATAGTAAAACTACATTAAATACAACGTTATCTAGATATCATCTGTGTCATTTATAGCCTGGCACAGATAGTAAAACTACATTAAATACAACGTTATCTAGATATCATCTGTGTCATTTATAGCCTGGCACAGATAGTAAAACTACATTAAATACAACGTTATCTAGATATCATCTGTGTCATTTATAGCCTGGTACAGAGAGTAAAACTACATTAAATACAACGTTAACTAGATATCATCGCCACATAACTTATGTGGAATTTAAAAGACACCGTTAACGTTACCGTTAGCTAGCTAACAACGTCTGTTACACTGTAACTTACCGGCAGCCTCACATAAAAACGTATTGGTTAACAAAGCTTTGATTCTGACCAAAGTCTATAGTTGTGAAAAGTCTCTCTCTCTATTGTAACTTACCACAAATTGCCATCATAGCCTATCTACATGAATGTGTCCTGTCAGAGTCTTTTTCTCTCCGTTAACCGTTAGCTAGCAGTCTCGAGCCACAGCTGACGTTGACCACAATGAGCTACAAGTAGGACTGACGTCACTACCGGTGCAGCAGCCTCTGCAGCAGCAGCCTCCCCCGGGTCCTAGTGCCCGCCCGGTAACACGGTTAAGATGCGATGGAACGGTTGACGGGAAAACAACAAATCACAGAGAAAATATATTGACTGATATATTGAATTGTTTAGGGTAGCTTTAGCTTTGGCTTTAATCAATTCTGAAAATACTTGAAAACCAAAAAAAAAAGAATAGTAGCCCTCCTCAGGAACCACAAAACCCTCACAGACCAACTTCTTCTTCTATGATATAATGGCGGTTCACAAACCAACGTTAAAGGTGCATGGCGCCACCTACTGTGCTGGAGTGTGTTCAATCACGGTTTACACCATTTCTAAATCCTCCTACCTAACTCAGAACTTCTGAGAAAATAAAAAAGAGTCCTACTAACTTCTAATAGACCCTTCCCCATCCCCCAAATCCCTTTCAAACCCCCCCCAACCCCATCCAACCTCAATGACCCTACACTTCAATCTTTCCCTCTCTTCAACATCCTTACAACAATATAACAACACATGCTCCACCGTTTCATTGACCATACCCTCCAGACACAAACCATTCACATGCTGCCAACCAGATGTAAGGACCAGTTCAATGTACAATGTCCTAAACACAATCGAGTAAACACCACCTCTTCCTTCCTAATCTGACCTTTGATCCTTGGTCCACCGACCTTTACAGGACATATAAATGCTGTCCCTTGTTCTCAGAGTCCCATCTCTTCTGCCACACATCTATCAAAATGGCTCGGATCTTACATTTGGCCTCACCTCTACCCAGTGGAACATTAATATATATTATATCTTGTTTCAAAACTATTTTAGATAACTGGTCTACAATTTAATTTCTTTCCACACCTGAATGTGCTGGAACCCAGCAGAATCTCACTACTGCACCCATTCTGTCAATTCTCCATAATAACATTGATACCTACAACTGTCCAACCAAAACCACTGCCTTGTCTACTAGTATATTCCCAACAGCCATCTAGAACAGTAGCAGTGGGATGCTCAACCTCACAGCCTTTCAACCCAATAAGCTAATGACAATTTATTACGCCGTATATCCAAAGGCATCTCACCTGCCTCCCCTAGTAGGACACATACAGATGTTGATTTAAATGCACCAATACATATCCTTAAAGCTATATACTGGATTCTGTCCAGCTTCTGAAGACAAGTCTTTGCTGCTGTTCCATAAACTATACACCTGTAATCAATTGTTTTCCTGATCAGAGCTCTATAAATATCCATCAACGATTGTCTGTCAGCACCTCATTCATAACCAGAGACCCACACAACCAACTACCACGAAAGTGATGGAATAAGAGAGAGAGACATCGTTACAACACTGTACATAGACATAATATAACGTTTCTTCTTCTTCTTTGGAGTTTAACGGTGGTTGGCATCCAATATGTTGCATTACTGCCCCCAACTGGACAATAATATAAATCTATTTTACTTTGTGATACAAAATGGGAAAAGGGGAAATTATGATAAAACTAAGTAACACCCTTCCAACTAACCCTACACTCATTAAAAACCCACTACCCCATTCCACTACTTTGCCCCTATCTGCTCCTGCACCATGCCAACTAACCCTACACTCATTAAAAACCCACTACCCCATTCCACTACTTTGATCCTATCTGCTCCTGCACCATGCCAACGACCTGGGAGGACGGGACACCACCACTCAACACACCCTGTAACTCTTCTGAAGTCAAATCACGACATGAGTCAGTCATGGTTACTCATGGTTATGTGATGAGCTAGCCCAGTCAGTTACATGAACCAGTCTATTCTCTGAAAGGGGTCCAGACAGCCTGTTCTTAACAGTGGGGTCAGTGGGATTGGATAGGGGCCCCTCTCCCTCTCTCTGACTGGAGGAGAGAAGTAAAATGATGTGTCTCCTCTGGTCAACAATACTCACCTTGAAAGACTTCACAGCTTTTTGGAGATTCTTCAGCTCCTTCTCTCTCTCCTGGAACCTCTGCTGGACCTTCTTCTGACTCATCCCCAGCTGCCTCTGTGGAGAATCACTCTTCAATGAGCTATCAAGCTTTATTAGTCCAGTAGATCAATAGTATAGTAATGTGACATAGGACACATCGAGAGGAAGGTCTACAATCCCGAGGAAGTCCCTTTACAATATTATATTATGTTGCTATGTGAATGATTATAGTTTTTGTGGTAGGCCTACATGTATCAAGGGGTTGAGACTGAACTTTGGATTCATAAAAGGGCATTCAGAATGATAATAGTGTTTGACTTTAGAAAATGGTGATACATTTGGAGAATCTGGGTTAACATATCTATATACTCAAGGTTTGTGTTCATATTTGTGGATCGATTTAATTTGAATGATCTCATATTCAAACAGATTTAGTTCCTATTGTATCTTTAATTCTTTGTTTATCAGACAGTCACCAACAAGTTGTTCTGGTCTTACCTGTTTCTCAGTCCTCTCTGCTGCAGCTGACACTGTATCATGGCCTTTATGTTCATCCATCACACACAGCAGACAGATACACTGCTGATCGGTACGACAGTAAACCTCCAGCAGTTTGTCATGATGAGAGCAGATCTTCTCCTGTAGTTGTGCGGTGGCTTTGACCAGCTTGTGCTTCTTCAAAGCAGGAAATTCATAGTGAGGTTGGAGGTGAGTCTCACAGTAAGAGGCCAGACACACCAGACAGGACATGAGGGCTTTCTGCTTTCTGGTCCCAGTGCAGAAATCACACGCCACATCTCCAGGTCCAGCATAGCACAGAGCAGGAGGGGGAGCAGCCTGGAGTCCTGTCTTCTTCAGTTTCTCCACCATATCAGCCAACATGTTATTTTTCATCAGCGTAGGCCTTGGAGTGAAGGTATGTCTGCACTGAGGACAGCTATAGACCCCTTTCAGAACATCCTGATCCCAGCAGCCCTCAATACAGCTCCTACAGTAACTGTGTCCACAGGGGATGGTGACCGGCTCCTTCAGTAGATCCAGACAGACAGAACAACAGAACTGGTCCTGGTCCAGCAGAACTCCCTGTTGAGCCATTTGGACGGTTGTTCACTCTCACACAGACAGACGACAAAGAGACTCTGATCAGTTTCGTTTCCACATAAGAACGTTTGTGAAGGGGAGGGACTTCCTGGTTCTGCCAGAGGGCTGGGGTTAGAAGGAGGGAAGGAGTGAGTGAGAGAGGGAGGGGTTAGAGGAAGGGAAGGAGAGAGAGAACTGCAGGCAAAGTTGAGAAGGAGACAAATATTTTAGTTCCTAGGTTAGGACCCTTAATATGGAATAAATGAAATAGAGTGGTTAGAATATATAAAGGGTAACAGTTTCTATGAAGTACATATCTATAATGCTTTTAATGAATGTTGTAATGTCTTAAACTGATATGCTGTGATACTAACTATAAGCGTCCATAATAACTCATACGTGGTTGTAAAACTGTACAATGTGTTCTAGATAATTAGCTACAATGGGGGGAGGGGGGACTTGAAATGGATTCAATGTACTGTAGGTGAAATGAATACTGGATGTATAGACTGATCCTTGAGAATGATGTAACTCTTTACATTACAGTGTGTTTATTGGTGTGTAATTGGTCCTGTTAGTACAGTGGTGTAACAGGTACTGTGATGTCTCATTCTTCCACTGTACCAGCAGCAGTAACCGTAACCAGTAATAAGGCTACTGTCATGGAACGTGGTACAGGAAATATAAAGTAAGGATTTATACATGTCATAGGGGGGATGTATAGAGGGGACTTTTGGCCTTACTACTTTCTATGGAGTTTTTCCTAGCCACCGTGCTTCTACTACTTTCTAGGGAGTTTTTCCCAGCCACCGTGCTTCTACTACTTTCTAGGGAGTTTTTCCCAGCCACCGTGCTTCTACTACTTTCTAGGGAGTTTTTCCCAGCCACCGTGCTTCTACTACTTTCTAGGGAGTTTTTCCCAGCCACCGTGCTTCTACTACTTTCCAGGGAGTTTTTCCTAGCCACCGTGCTTCTACTACTTTCTAGGGAGTTTTTCCCAGCCACCGTGCTTCTACTACTTTCTAGGGAGTTTTTCCTAGCCACCGTGCTTCTACTACTTTCTAGGGAGTTTTTCCCAGCCACCGTGCTTCTACTACTTTCTAGGGAGTTTTTCCTAGCCACCGTGCTTCTACTACTTTCTAGGGAGTTTTTCCTAGCCACCGTGCTTCTACTACTTTCTAGGGAGTTTTTCCCAGCCACCGTGCTTCTACTACTTTCTAGGGAGTTTTTCCTAGCCACCGTGCTTCTACTACTTTCTAGGGAGTTTTTCCTAGCCACCGTGCTTCTACTACTTTCTAGGGAGTTTTTCCTAGCCACCGTGCGTCTAAACCTGCATTGCCTGCTGTTTGGGGTTTTAGGCTGTGTTTCTGTACAGCACTTTGTGACATCAGCTGATGTAAGAAGGGCTTTATAAATACATTTGATTGATTGATTTTTGATATTTTTCAATCATTTCATCCAAACTGCTCGCGCGCGTCTGCGTAGCCAGGCGCTAAAATAGAACTTGGTTATATTTTTTGATGCGCTGCAAGTCCCGCCTCTCCCATCTCCTCATTGGTTATTAGGAGCATATACCCACGTGGGTGATTGAAAGATGAACTGAGGTCCACACTCCAGGTCAGTTGGTGGTGGTGATGCACCTTAAAGTTGGTTGCCAACTGACACACATAACGTCCACAGAAGAAGAAGAAGAAGAGCTTACTAGAAACTACATTTCCCCCGTTTATCTGTGGGTTTATTGTCGGAGTAGAGAACAAGATTTTGTATGACTCAAAATGGATCAAAATTCTACAAAAGATCCAGGGAAAAAAAGAATATTGCAGATTAACTATTCATCAGTTTAAGGGACCAGATTAACTATTCATCAGTTTAAGGGACCAGGCTAACTATTCATCAGTTTAAGGGACCAGAGTAACTATTCATCAGTTTAAGGTACCAGGCTAACTATTCATCAGTTTAAGGGACCAGTTTAAGGGACAAGGCTAACTATTCATCAGTTTAAGGTACCAGGCTAACTATTCATCAGTTTAAGGTACCAGGTTAACTATTCATCAGTTTAAGGTACCAGATTAACTATTCATCAGTTTAACTTCTTATGGCTGCAGGGGCAGTATTGAGTAACTTGGATAAAGGTGCCCATTTCAAACGGCCTCGTACTCAATTCTTGCTCGTACAATATGCATATTATTATTACTATTGGATAGAAAACACTCTCTAGTTTCTAAAACCGTTTGAATTATATCTGTGAGTAAAACAGAACTCATTTTGCAGCAAACTTCCTGACAGGAAGTGGAAAATCTGAAATCGATGCTCTGTTCTAGGGCCTGCCTATGAATGTGCTTGATATATATTAGTATACATGCACTTCATACGCCTTCCACTAGATGTCAACAGGCAGTGAGAGAAGAAATGGAGTGTATAACATGATCTGAGGTCGAATAAAAGCTCTTGGCATGACGTGACCCCAATTTCCTGTTTTCTGGAACGCGCGAGAAGGTACCTGGTATTGCCTTCTGTAAAGCTGTCGTTATCGACGACTAATATCTCCGACTTTGATTTTATTTTAGAAATGTGACAATATCATCGTAAAGTATGTTTTTTCAATATAGTTTTATTAGATTATTGAAAATTTTTCGGGATGTTAGGCGTGTTGCTTTGTCTGCGTTTGTTCAGGAAGGAGCTACTTTGCTAGCTTTCCGTGCTAATTGACTGGAGAAGAGGACATTCTAAATCCAAACAACGATTGTTCTGGACAAAGGACCCCTTGTACAACATTCTGATGGAAGATCATCAAAAGTAGGACCTATTTTATGATGCTATTTCATATATCTGTTGAACATGTGAACTAGAAGTTTGCGCCCAAATTTTGGGCACTCTCTCGCTATAACTAAGCTGGATGTCGTAATGAAGTTATTTTTAGAATTCTAACACGGCGATTGCATTAAGAACTAGTGTATCTATCATTTCCTATACAACATGTATTTTTTAGTAACGTTTATGTATAGTTATTTGGTCAGAATAGTTGAGTGTCATAAAAATATCCGCACATTCTGGGAAAAAGATGCTACGTTAGCACAATGTATAACTTCTCACGAGTCACCATCCCGGATCCGGGAGCACCCCCATCAGTAAAAAAGCTGACTAGCATAGCCTAGCATAGCGCCACAAGTAAATACTAGCATCTAAATATCATGAAATCACAAGTCCAAGACACCAGATGAAAGATACACAATGAATCCAGCCATCATTTCTGATTTTTAAAATGTTTTACAGGGAAGACACAATATGTAAATCTATTAGCTAACCACCATAGCAAAAGACACAACTTTTTTTTTCCCACCATTTTTTTCCTGCATAGGTAGCTATCACAATTTCGACCAAATAAAGATATAAATAGTCACTAACCAAGAAACAACTGCATCAGATGACAGTCTGATAACATATTTATTGTATAGCATATGTTTTGTTAGAAAAATTTGCATATTTCAGGTTTAAATCACAGTTCTACATTGCAGCTGCAATCTGAAATAGCGTCGATGCAGCCAGAGTAATTACAGACACCAACGTCAAATACCTAAATACTCATCATAAAACATTTCTGAAAAATACACAGCATACAGCAAATGAAAGACCAACATCTTGTGAATCCAGCCAATATTTCAGATTTTTTAAGTGTTTTACAGCGAAAACACAATATAGCATTATATTAGCATACCACAATAGCCAGAAACACAAGCCATTTACCAGCAGCAAAGGTTAGCGATCGTAACAAACCAGCAAAAGATATATAATTTTTGACTAACCTTCATAAACTTGATCAGATGACAGTAACATCAGGTTATACATACACTTATGTTTTGTTCGAAAATGTGCATTTGTATGTTAACAACATTCTAAAGATTGATTCAGTTTGACATGTTTCTACTGACTGTAACGGAACGTTTGGACATTTCGTTACGTTATAGTGGTCGCGCTTTGAGACTTTGGTTAGGGTGTTTGGTAAACAATTTGAAAGTAGCTAATTTTACATAAATAACGGACATTAACGAACAAATCAAGCATTTATTGTGGACCTGGGATTCCTAGGACTGCATTCAGATGAATTCATCAAAGGTAAGGAAACATTTATCATTTATTTTCTGGTTTCTGTTGAGTCCAACATGGCGGCTAATTTGGCTATTCATCTGAGCTCCGTCTCATATTATTGCATGGTTTATTTTTCCGTAAAGTTTTTTTGAAATCTGACACAGCAGTTGCATTAAGGAGAGGTATATCTATAATTCCATGTGTATAACTTGTATTATCATCTATATTTATGATGAGTATTTCTGTTGAAACGATGTGGCTATGCAAAGTCACTTGATGTTTTTGCAACTAGTGAATCTAACGCCTCAATGTAACTCAGATTTTTTTTATATAAATATGAACTTAATCAAACAAAACATGCATGTATTGTGTAACATGAAGTCCTATGAGTGTCATCTGATGAAAATAATCGAAGGTTAGTGATTCATTTTATCTCTATTCTGTTTTTTGTGAAAGCTATCTTAGCTGGAAAAAATTGCTGTGGTTATTGTGGTTTTGTGGTGACCTAACATAATCGTTTGCAGTGCTTTTGCTGAAAAGCCTATTTGAAATCGGACACTTTGGTGGGATTAACAACAAGATTACCTTTAAAATGATATAAAACACATGAATGTCTGAGGAATTTTAAATATGAGATTTCTGTTTTTTTAATTTGGCGCCTTGCACTTCGACTGGCTGTCGATCCCGCAGCAATAAAAGGTTAAGTATTTAGAACCTAATCCAAGCCAACAGGATATATGACATCTGTGGTGATTCAGGATCATTGAGAGTATTGAGAGTACCTTAATCAAAATATGATTAGACAGGTGATTTTTCTAAAATCCATGAGTTCAGACAGGGAGACAGTGAGACATTTAGTCAATATTTGGAAACAACCCATATTTGATACTGACTGTTATAAGAAAGAGCAACAGACAGATAGAAGGAAGGGCAGACGCCCTCCCCGCACTGCTGAGACCTTGATGGTTGGGGAGTAGCATGAGGAGAGAAGATAGGAGTGACACAGAATGAGAGCTTAGTTGGTTTCAGGAACTAAGGTGTTAAACCCTGAACCATTGCCTAGAAAATTATTCTGCACAACAGGCCGAAATAGTATTATTGACTAGTGCCTGCGAAATAAGACAGGAGAGAAAGGTTACTATTTACACAGACAAGCACATAGGCATTTAAAACCATACACAGCAACACAGATACATCTTATAGAAGATAAGATACTTGACAGAGAATGGTTACAGGATAGCCAAGAACGAATGCCCCAGTGTCACGCCCTGGCCTTAGTTATCTTCGTTTTCTTTATTATTTTAGTTAGGTCAGGGTGTGACATGGGGGATGTTTGTGTGTTTTTGTCTAGTAGAGGGTGTTTGTAGTGTCTAGGGGGTTTTGGTAGAGTTTATTGTGTTCAGTGTAGGTGTCTAGGTATGTCTATGGTTGCCTGAGTTGTTCTCAGAGACAGCTGTCTATCGTTGTCTCTGATTGGGAGCCATATTTAAGGCAGCCATAGGCATTAGACAGGTTGTGGGTAATTGTCTAAACGTTAGTAGCTTGTGTCTGCACTTTCGTTTTGTAGCTTCACGTTTGTTGTTTTTGTTAGTTTTGTAAAAGTGTTTCGTGTTCATCTTCGTCAATAAAAGGGAAGATGTATTCGTATCACGCTGCGCCTTGGTCCTCTCTTCCACAGAAAGACGATCGTGACAGAATTACCCACCATACAAGGACCAAGCAGTGTGTTAAACAGCAGCAGGAACAACATACACTGGATTCATGGACTTGGGAGGAAATACTGAGAGTTGGACATGTGGAAAATGAAAGGGATGATCCTACAAGATAATGTCAGACATAAAGATAATTTACTAATCTTACCTAAGTCATTGTTTAAAAATGTGGCAACATTGATACATGGGCAGAGGGGTAGGTTAGGACACTTTGTGGCCTATTGGATAATAAACTTTTTATTTTATTTTTCATAATAGATAAATATAACAAATGGGTAGAAGCGTTCCCAACTTACTTGGCGGACATGATTATGTTAACTAAAATATTAGGTCAAGATATTATCCCTAGAGGTGGTTTACTAGGATCTATTTCTTTAAATAATGGAGGACATTCTAGATAATCAGGTATAACAAATACAATGACAGAGTTAGGGACCAGAACAAGTAGGTCTGAGCTGTCTTATTGTGGGAGCCATATTCCTAACACACCATGACCCATCCGAGAATGCAGAAGGTGGTAACTTGACCCATATTGGAGAAGATGAGGATTTTGTATTAACCAAGCATAAAATATCACTTAATCTGGATAAACAGGAAGTGAGAGTAGAGATGGGGAAGGATGTCTCAGTTGAGTTCTATGTAGACCAAATGGGGTCTCTGACCCCTTGGCAGTCTAGAACTATGAGCCTTTATGGAAGATATCTGTGCAGGTCCCTGTGTAGTTCATGGAAACAGGTCACAGCTCACACCGAGAGAGAGGGCTATATAAATCCACATGCCCAGTATGGAAGAAGATGGAGTATAGTGAAGGTGAGGGTTTTTGACTGTAATCCGGAGCAAGGGAAGTATTACATAAAGGTAAGAATTTCCATTTAAAACGTAAAGAAAGAGGATCTAGGGTTATGGTATGTTGGGTTTGATCAGGTTTCGGTTGACACCATAGTACTATTCTGGGTAGAAGAGGTTAGGGCCGGTGATAGTTCTACAGCCCGCCAGAATACAAGCAGAGCCCCTGACAAAACAGATACTGACCGTGGAGTCATCCAGAGCCAAGGTCCGGTGCGGATAGTTCAGATGAAAGATCTTAAGGAAGTGATTGAGGTGGAAACTGGTTATGGGGATCCCAACCTATGGTTAGAATGGATTCAGTATAAAGCCAGATCAGTAGCTAAAGAAGAATGTTAGGCCTACGCTACAGCAAAACTTCAGTTGACACCATCCCCTTTCCACTTGATGGAATGGATTCACCCAGGGGAATGGCCTGTATGGTAAAGCTGTTCATGAAGGCAGGGAAGCCTGACAATGACAGTTGCATTGATCTGCATTATCTGTATCCCCGTGTGTCCATTTACATCCAGACTTACCCCTTTCACAGCTGCAGGAGGAATATTATTATTATATGGCTCGATGCATCACACACGGATGGGACGTAGGGGAAGTAAGAACATGCAATAGGACAGAGAATGTTACAACCGACAAGACAATGAGGGACCTGATTGGGTGGTTAAGTCCGAGGACTTTAGTAAGATAAAAAGACCCAGGGGGGATGTCTGGTGGTTGTGTGGAGGTATGAAGCTGTGACAAATTGGACAGGTATTTGTGCACTAGTGCAGTTCGGCATGCCCTTCACCCTTATTCGACATAAAGACCTAGTGCCAGATAGAAGAGCAAGAAGGAGTGCTCCGTCTGGATCTTTTGACAATAGAGTTTACATTGATAGCATTGGAGTTCCAGGGGGGGTGCCTGATGAGTTCAAAGCTAGGAATCAGATATGGGCTGGCTTGAAATCAAGCATCTTCTGGTGGTCAACTCTCAATAAAAATGTAGATTGGATCAATTATATCTACTATAACCAACAGCGTTTCATCAACTATACTAGAGAGGCGAAAAAAAAAAGGTTAGCAGAACAAACAGCAGCAACTAGTTTGATGGTAATAGAATAGCATTGGATATGTTATTGGCTGAAAGGGTGGTGTGTGTGATATTCGGAGCAGAATGTTGTACATTCATCACTGATAACAGACGGATCAGTGACCAAGTATGTAAGTTGGAGTGGACTGACACCATCACCTCCTTCTACATGCTTTCATCTATTTGGCAGCAGTCATTGTTACATACAGTATAGAACACCGTCTTGAAGACATATCATTACATACAGTATAGAACACCATCTAGAAGACATATCATTACATACAGTATAGAACACCATCTAGAAGACAGAGACATATCATTACATACAGTATAGAACACCATCTAGAAGACAGAGACATATCATTACATACAGTATAGAACACCGTCTTGAAGACATATCATTACATACAGTATAGAACACCATCTAGAAGACATATCATTACATACAGTATAGAACACCATCTAGAAGACATATCATTACATACAGTATAGAACACCATCTAGAAGACATATCATTACATACAGTATAGAACACCGTCTTGAAGACATATCATTACATACAGTATAGAACACCATCTAGAAGACATATCATTACATACAGTATAGAACACCATCTAGAAGACATATCATTACATACAGTATAGAACACCATCTAGAAGACATATCATTACATACAGTATAGAACACCATCTAGAAGACATATCATTACATACAGTATAGAACACCATCTAGAAGACATATCATTACATACAGTATAGAACACCATCTAGAAGACATATCATTACATACAGTATAGAACACCGTCTTGAAGACATATCATTACATACAGTATAGAACACCATCTAGAAGACATATCATTACATACAGTATAGAACACCATCTAGAAGTCATATCATTACATACAGTATAGAACACCATCTAGAAGACATATCATTACATACAGTATAGAACACCATCTAGAAGACATATCATTACATACAGTATAGAACACCATCTAGAAGACATATCATTACATACAGTATAGAACACCATCTAGAAGACATATCATTACATACAGTATAGAACACCATCTAGAAGACATATCATTACATACAGTATAGAACACCATCTAGAAGACATATCATTACATACAGTATAGAACACCATCTAGAAGACATATCATTACATACAGTATAGAACACCATCTAGAAGACAGAGACATATCATTACATACAGTATAGAACACCATCTAGAAGACAGAGACATATCATTACATACAGTATATCCTAGATGACATGTATAAATCCTTACTTTATATTTGCTGTACCACTTTCCATGACAGTAGCCTTATTACTGGTTAGGGTTACCGCTGCTGGTACAGTGGAAGAATGAGGCATCACAGTACCTGTTACACCACTGTACTAACAGAACCAATTACACACCAATAAACACACTGTAATGTAAAGAGTTACATCATTCTCAATGATCAGTCTATACATCCAGTATTCATTTCACCTACAGTACATTGTATCCATTTCAAGTCCCCCCTCCCCCCATTGTAGCTAATTATCTAGAACACATTGTACAGTTTTACAACCACGTATGAGTTATTATGGACGCTTATAGTTAGTATCACAGCATATCAGTTTAAGACATTACAACATTCATTAAAAGCATTATAGATATGTACTTCATAGAAACTGTTACCCTTTATATATTCTAACCACTCTATTTCATTTATTCCATATTAAGGGTCCTAACCTGGGAACTAAAATATTTGTCTCCTCAACTTTGCCTGCAGTTTTCTCTCTCTCCCTCCCTTCCACAAACCCCTCCCTCTCTCACTCCCTCCTTCCCTCTAACCCCAGTCCTCTGGCAGAACCAGGAAGTCCCTCCCCTTCACAAACTCTCTCTTCTGAGGAAACGAAACTGATCAGAGTCTCTTTGTCGTCTGTCTGTGTGAGAGTGAACAACCGTCCAAATGGCTCAGCAAGGAGTTCTGCTGGAGAAACTGAAGAAGACAGGACTCCAGGCTGCTTCCCCTCCTGCTCTGTGCTATGCTGGACCTGGAGATGTGGCGTGTGATTTCTGCACTGGGACCAGAAAGCAGAAAGCCCTCATGTCCTGTCTGGTGTGTCTGGCCTCTTACTGTGAGACTCACCTCCAACCTCACTATGAATCTCCTGCTTTGAAGAAGCACAAGCTGGTCAAAGCCACTGCACAACTACAGGAGAAGATCTGCTCTCATCATGACAAACTGCTGGAGGTTTACTGTCGTACCGATCAGCAGTGTATCTGTCTGATGTGTACAATGGATGAACATAAAGGCCATGATACAGTGTCAGCTGCAGCAGAGAGGACTGAGAAACAGGTAATACCAGAACAACTTGTTGGTGACTGTCTGATAAACAAAGAATTAAAGATACAGTAGGAACTAAATCTGTTTGAATATTACAGAATTCAAATGTAATGGATCCACAAATATGAACACAAACCTTGAGTATATAGATATGTTGACCCAGATTCTCCAAATGTATCACCATTTTCTAAAGTCAAACACTATTATCATTCTGAATGGCCTTTTATGAGTCCAAAGTTCAGTCTCAACCCCTTGATACATGTAGGCCTACCATAAAAACTATAATCATTCACATAGCAACATAATATAATATTGTAAAGGGACTTCCTCAGGATTGTAGACCTTCCTCTCTATGGGTCCTATGTCACATTACTATACTATTGATTTACTGGACTAATAAAGCTTGATAGCTCATTGAAGAGTGATTCTCCACAGAGGCAGCTGGGGATGAGTCAGCAGAAGGTCCAGCAGAGATTCCAGGAGAGAGAGAAGGAGCTGAAGGAGCTCCAACAGGCTTTGGAGTCTTTCAAGGTGAGTATTGTTGACCAGAGGAGACACCATTTCACTTCTCTCCTCCAATCAGAGAGGGAGAGGGGTCCTTATCCAATCCTGTTGGGAACAGGCTGTCTGGACCCCTTTCAGAGAATAGACTGTTTAATGTAACTGACTGGGCTACCTCATCACATAACCATGACTGACTCATGTCGCCGATACATTAAAATGGAGCTGTCTCTCACTCTCAATTGAATTAAATTCATAGGGCTTTATTGGCATGGAAATATACGTTTACATTGCTAAAGCAAGTGAAATAAACCATAAACAAAAGTGAAATAAACAATCAGAAATGAACAGTAAACATTACACAACATTTATTTTCAAAAGAATAGAGACATTTCAAATGTTATAATTCAAGTGCAAACAGAGTGAGTTGTGGACCAGACTGAGTTCTGGAGGTGAAATGGAAATGAATGAGGGAGAGTTAAGTGAGGTAGAAGGTGTGGTGAAACAGGCTATAAATGACACAAATGATATCTAGTTAACGTTGTATTTAATGTAGTTTTACTATCTGTGCCAGGCTATAAATGACACAGATGATATCTAGATAACGTTGTATTTAATGTAGTTTTACTATCTGTGCCAGGCTATAAATGACACAAATGATATCTACATAACGTTGTATTTAATGTAGTTTTACTATCTGTGCCAGGCTATAAATGACACAAATGATATCTAGTTAACGTTGTATTTAATGTAGTTTTACTATCTGTGCCAGGCTATAAATGACACAAATTATATCTAGTTAACGTTGTATTTAATGTAGTTTTACTATCTGTACCAGGCTATAAATGACACAAATGATATCTAGTTAACTTTGTATTTAATGTAGTTTTACTATCTGTGCCAGGCTATAAATGACACAAATGATATCTAGTTAACGTTGTATTTAATGTACTTTTACTATCTGTGCCAGGCTATAAATGACACAAATGATATCTAGATAACGTTGTATTTAATGTAGTTTAACTATCTGTACCAGGCTATAAATGACACAGATGATATCTAGTTAACGTTGTATTTAATGTAGTTTTACTATCTGTTCCAGGCTATAAATGACACAGATGAAATCTAGTTAACGTTGTATTTAATGTAGTTTTACTATCTGTGCCAGGCTATAAATGAGACAGATATCGTAACATCAGACACATATCTTTTCATACTCAGTTGTTTTCATTCAGTAGCCGTTGTAAAACAGTTATCAGTAGGTCATGTGTAGAAAAGGTGACAGTGTTGATCACAGCTTTCTGCTTTCCATGTAGAGTTTTTGGCAAAAAACATTACATTTGATTATTTTGTCAGTAATGGCTGCAAAAATTGGAAAAAATCTTTGTTTATCTTTGTCAAACATGAGATGACACAAACACACAGAGACAGTGTTGTGGCATGGCAAAGCTACCAGGCAACTAGCAATCATGGGAACATTGGTCAGATTTTAACATCTGCCCATGCTAGTGATATGGCAGAGAGAAGGGAGTATCTGAGGAGAATTGTTGTGGTCACATCAATGTTAGGAAGACAGGGACTCTGTTTCCGTGACAATGATGAATCTAGTGAAAGCACAAATAGAGGGAACTTTCTAGAATGTATGGAGCTTTTGAAGGAGTTTGACCCTTTCTGGCAAAGGCACAAGACTCCATCAAATGCCACGTATCTCCAGAATTTAGTAGCAAATAGGAGGTTCACTTTGATGCGTCAGACAGGTGTTCTGTACCTGTCTGTCAAGGAGGGAGGAGAGTAGAGCAGGACCAAGAGGTGTTCTGTACCTGTCTGTCCAGGAGGGAGGAGAGTAGAGCAGGACCAAGAGGTGTTCTGTACCTGTCTGTCCAGGAGGGAGGAGAGTAGAGCAGGACCAAGAGGTGTTCTGTACCTGTCTGTCCAGGAGGGAGGAGAGTAGAGCAGGACCAAGAGGTGTTCTGTACCTGTCTGTCCAGGAGGGAGGAGAGTAGAGCAGGACCAAGAGGTGTTCTGTACCTGTCTGTCCAGGAGGGAGGAGAGTAGAGCAGGACCAAGAGGTGTTCTGTACCTGTCTGTCCAGGAGGGAGGAGAGTAGAGCAGGACCAAGAGGTGTTCTGTACCTGTCTGTCCAGGAGGGAGGAGAGTAGAGCAGGACCAAGAGGTGTTCTGTACCTGTCTGTCCAGGAGGGAGGAGAGTAGAGCAGGACCAAGAGGTGTAATGTACCTGTCTGTCCAGGAGGGAGGAGAGTAGAGCAGGACCAAGAGGTGTTCTGTACCTGTCTGTCCAGGAGGGAGGAGAGTAGAGCAGGACCAAGAGGTGTTCTGTACCTGTCTGTCCAGGAGGGGGGAGAGTAGAGCAGGACCAAGAGGTGTTCTGTACCTGTCTGTCCAGGAGGGAGGAGAGTAGAGCAGGACCAAGAGGTGTTCTGTACCTGTCTGTCCAGGAGGGAGGAGAGTAGAGCAGGACCAAGAGGTGTTCTGTACCTGTCTGTCCAGGAGGGGGGACAAGGCCTGGTGGACCTGGAGAGCAGGGTGGCAGCGTTCTGACTCAATGAGGTGCAGAGAGGCTACTGTACCTACTGTCTCTCTCTCTCTGTCTCTCTCTCGCTCTCTCTTAACAGCGCTTTGCACAGTCAGCAGTGGAGGACAGTGATCAGATCTTTACTGAGCTGATCCGCTCCATTGAGAGAAGGAGCTCTGAGGTGAAGGAGCTGATCAGAGCCCAAGAGAAGGCTCAAGTGAGTCAAGCTGAAGGACTCCTGGAGCAACTGAAGCAGGAGATAGCTGAGCTGAGGAAGAGAAGCACTGAGCTGGAGCAGCTCTCACACACAGAGGATCACATCCATTTCCTCCAGGTAACTAAACTTGTTACATGTCATATGAAATTAACTTCATGTGAAACTATTCATCTACATCATTATGTTGTCCTGTCTCTCTGTCCGTCCCTCTCTCTCCCTCTCTCTCTCTCTCGCTCTGTCCCTCCCTCTCTCTGTCCCTCTCTCTCTCTCTGTCCGTCCCTGTCTCTCTCTCTGTCCGTCCCTCTCTTTCTCTCTGTCCGTCCCTCTCTCTCTATCCGTCCTTCTCTCTCTGTCCGTCCCTCTCTCTCTCTGTCTGTCCCTCTCTCTCTCTGTCTGTCCCTCTCTCTCTCTCTGTCCGTCCCTCTCTCTCTCTCTCTGTCCGTCCCTCTCTCTCTCTCTCTGTCCGTCCCTCTCTCTCTCTGTTCGTCCCGCTCTCTCTCTCTGTTCGTCCCTCTCTCTCTCTGTCTGTCCCTCGCTTTCTCTCTGTTGTCCCTCTATCTCTCTGTTGGTCCCTCTGTCGGTCCATCTGGCTCTGTCCCTCTGTCTCTTTATCTCTGTCTCTCTCTTTCTCTACCTCTGTCTGTCTCTGTCCATCTCTGTCCCTCCCCCTCTTTGTCCTTCTCTGTCCCTCTCTCTCTCTCTGTCCCTCTCTGTCCCTCTCTCTCTCTCTCTGTCCCTCTCTCTCTCTGTCTCTCGCTTCCTCTCTCTCTCCCTCTCTCTCCGTCCCTCTCTCTCTCTGTCTGTCCCTATCTCTCTCTGTCCCTCTCTCTCTCTGTCTCTCGCTTCCTCTCTCCCTCTCCTCTCTCTCCGTCTCTCTCTCTCTCTCTCTCTCTCTCTCTCTCTCTCTCTCTCTCTCTCTCTCTCTCCAGAGTTATCAGTCTCTCTCCAGTATCAGTGTATCTTCAGACTTACCCAGCATCGTTGTCCGTCCTCTTCAGTACTTTGGAGATGTGAGTAAGACTGTGTCTGAACTGAGAGAGAAAATAGAAGACTTCCTTAAAGGAGAATGGACCAAGATCTCCACTACAGGTGTGTTGAAAACAATAAGAACATCAACTTTAGACCATTGAAAGTTCCCTACTAGTCATATACATGTGGAATATGGTCTGATGATAACATTCCCTCTCTCTGTCAATGTGTTTGTGTGTCTGTAGTGAATATAGTGGATGTTGTACTGCCTCCAGAGCCCAAGACCAGAGGACAGTTGTTACAATGTGAGTCTCTTTATTGTGAAGTAACTAACAGTCTCTTTTTACTGACACTCCTAACAATCCCTCTAGAAATATATAGCAATAGTAGATCTAATCAAAGACTGGGTATCTATCTGACTCCTCATATTTCTCTGATTTGATCTCTGCTGTGCTCTAATCAAAGACAGGGTAGATACAGTATCTGACTTAACTTATTGTTCTGACTCCCCTCATTGGTCTCTGCTCTGCTCTTCTCCCAGATTCCTGTCAGCTCACACTGGACCCAAACACAGCAAACACACGCCTCTCTCTGTCTAAAGGGAACAGAAAGGTGACCTATACAGACCAAGACCAACCATATCCTGACCATCCAGACAGATTCACCAACCAGTGGCAGGTTCTGTGTAGAGAGGGTCTGTCTGGACGCTGTTACTGGGAGGTGGAGTGGACTGATAATGTTGTTACAGCAGTCTCATATAAAGATATCAGCAGAACAGAGACAGATGGTGGATTTGGAAACAATGACAAGTCCTGGAGTTTACAGTACTATAGTGGTGGTTATTGTTTCAGACACAATAATGTTGAGACTAAAGTATCAGGCCCTCAGTCCTCCAGAGTAGGAGTGTACCTGGATCACAAGGCAGGTACTCTGTCCTTCTACAGTGTCTCTGACACAATGACCCTCCTCCACAGAGTCCAGACCACATTCACTCAGCCCCTCTATCCTGGGTTTATGCTCTATGGTACTGCTGAGCTGGTTAAACTGTAGTAGAGTCCACATAGATACTAGTCATGCTGGTGTAGTCTATAGCTGAGCTGGTTAAACTGTAGTAGGGTCCACATAGATACTAGTCATGCTGGTGTAGTCTATAGCTGAGCTGGTTAAACTGTAGTAGGGTCCACATAGATACTAGTCATGCTGGTGTAGTCTATAGCTGAGCTGGTTAAACTGTAGTAGGGTCCACATAGATACTAGTCATGCTGGTGTAGTCTATAGCTGAGCTGGTTAAACTGTAGTAGGGTCCACATAGATAATAGTCATGCTGGTGTAGTCTATAGCTGAGCTGGTTAAACTGTAGTAGGGTCCACATAGATAATAGTCATGCTGGTGTAGTCTATAGCTGAGCTGGTTAAACTGTAGTAGGGTCCACATAGATACTAGTCATGCTGGTGTAGTCTATAGCTGAGCTGGTTAAACTGTAGTAGGGTCCACATAGAGACTAGTCATGCTGGTGTAGTCTATAGCTGAGCTGGTTAAACTGTAGTAGGGTCCACATAGATACTAGTCATGCTGGTGTAGTCTATAGCTGAGCTGGTTAAACTGTAGTAGGGTCCACATAGATACTAGTCATGCTGGTGTAATCTATAGCTGAGCTGGTTAAACTGTAGTAGGGTCCACATAGATACTAGTCATGCTGGTGGTGATGGTCCCCAGGCGTGATGATTCATTCTGCTCTGTTTTATCTACAATGATTTAACTGATTTGATCTTCCGAAGATGTTATGAATTAAATTTCAATGTTTTCATATTTTTGTAATTGCAATGTTTTAATCTTGTACATTTCCATGAATCATTATGTCTGGTGTTGATGTATATTGGTTGTCATTCAGAACCATTGATATGTTTTCTCAGTTGGTTCTCTGTCTCTATGTAATTCTCCTCAGTATCATTGATCAGCTTGTTGGTCCTAATTGATGTGTTCTCTGTCACCTGGAGCTGCATGGAAAATGGTCCAGGAACTAAAGGACAATTCAGGACTAGTCAGCCCACTACAAGCTGGTGTCACTTACTTTCTACTAAACTATATGGACTGGTTTCCCAGACACAGATTAATCCTAGTCCTGGACTAAAAAGTATGTTCAATGTAGATGTCCAGGAAACCGTCCCTAAATGTGTCATCTTTCATCCTCCCATACTGCTCAGTCCAGCAACATTAAACCTGTCCAGCAGGTGGTGCTATTGACCAAACAATAAAACCAGCAGATATCTTGACTTGCCACTCAGTATATCAGTAATGTTCAGAATAGTACTTTAATATCATTGGAGATTGATGGTCTTTTTAATCCACTATCCAGAGTCAGGAACAGATGAAGTTAGGTCTGCTACTGTTCAGTGATTAAATATGATTTATGGTGATGGGAAATAATAAAAAACACTAAACTTCATCTAGTAATAGTTTTCCTTTGTTATTTATTCCAAGGTGTGTCTTTAACTTGTAAATGTATTGTGTGGAGGTGAGCTAGTGGTGTGGCTGATAGAATAGAATGAAAAGGGAGGATGGGAGGGGAAATGGGCAGATATATCAGACAGATGAGGGAGAGAGAGATTTCCATCCAGGAGTTAGTGTCTCTGTTCCAAATAGCTCCCTATTCCCTGCGTAGTGCACTAGGCTTCTTATAACCAGGTGTAAAGTAGTGTTGTAGATGTTAGATTGTTTCTCCCTGTCATTACAACATGACAATATGGTCATGACTTTAGTGGTTTCCTCCCCCTTTGTTTTTATTGTTATGTTGTTATGTGTGTTGTCAGGTTGTTCCTCTGTGTTCCTGATTGAAAATCCATTAACAATGAATCACAAACTAATGATATTCCAGTTGTGTTTAGACAACTTCATGTCTGACATCCCCCAGTTCTGTTCAGACCCATTGAACTGGGTCACATTCTGAATGGGGACTTGTATTGATAGTCCATACTGGACCTGACTGTGGTTAACCAGACTGGAGGGGTTCTGATCAGACCCATTGAACTGGGTCACATTCTGAATGGGGACTTGTATTGATAGTCCATACTGGACCTGACTGGTTAACCAGACTGGAGGGGTTCTGATCAGACCCATTGAACTGGGTCACATTCTGAATGGGGACTTGTATTGATAGTCCATACTGGACCTGACTGTGGTTAACCAGACTGGAGGGGTTCTGATCAGACCCATTGAACTGGGTCACATTCTGAATGGGGACTTGTATTGATAGTCCATACTGGACCTGACTGTGGTTAACCAGACTGGAGGGGTTCTGATCACATATTCCCTCATCTCCACAACTTTACCTGATGTTCTCTCTCTCTCTGTGTGTGTGTGTGTGTGTGTGTGTGTGTGTGTGTGTGGAAAGCAGACAACCTCAATATGGTTTCATTCCTGTAGTTATCAGAACACATGGGGTGTGTAACAATTATCTCTCCTTTCTAAGTGTGAACTTGTCCACTTCCCTTCATGGATTTAAAGGAAATGACTGGTATATGTAAACTCCCTCTACCCCATGTCAACACCAATCCAATGCTTTTACATTTGTGAGGAGTAGAGAAGGAAAGCTACATTTCACAACTCTTAGTACAAAGTCAAAACATGAAGCCCTCTCTAAGGACCCTCAGAGAGGTGGACATCAGAGAGATGGAGGCAGGCGGCAGGGAACTGTTGTATCTAATGAAGCCCTCTCTAAGGAGCCTCAGAGAGGTGGACATCAGAGAGATGGAGGCAGGCGGCAGGGAACTGTTGTATCTAATGAAGTCCATCGTCCTTGATCATGTGGTCAACAGAGGTCTTACCATGACAGAGGCCGACACATTAGTTCACCCCAATCTGAAAAGATCAACTGTCTATTCCATCATGAGAACATTTCACTAAGACAAACGGGAAGTCAGCAGGATGTGACCTATGCTTTACCTTTACATTTACAGGAAATGACATATTGTAATGCATGTCAACTAAACATGTTCCAGGATTGTTCCAGAATGATCTATTGACAGTAAACTCTGTTCTACCCTCAGAATAGACAGAAGACCCCATGGTGGTGGTCGTGTGCTGACTGACCAGCAGGAGTGGACAGTGGAGGAAATGGTGAGGGACAGGAATGATATACTGACCAGCAGGAGTGGACAGTGGAGGAAATGGTGAGGGACAGGAATGATATACTGACCAGCAGGAGTGGACAGTGGAGGAAATGGTGAGGGACAGGAATGATATACTGACCAGCAGGAGTGGACAGTGGAGGAAATGGTGAGGGACAGGAATGATATACTGACCAGCAGGAGTGGACAGTGGAGGAAATGGTGAGGGACGGGAATGATATACTGACCAGCAGGAGTGGACAGTGGAGGAAATGGTGAGGGACAGGAATGATATACTGACCAGCAGGAGTGGACAGTGGAGGAAATGGTGAGGGACGGGAATGATATACTGACCAGCAGGAGTGGACAGTGGAGGAAATGGTGAGGGACAGGAATGATATACTGACCAGCAGGAGTGGACAGTGGAGGAAATGGTGAGGGACAGGAATGATATACTGACCAGCAGGAGTGGACAGTGGAGGAAATGGTGAGGGACAGGAATGATATACTGACCAGCAGGAGTGGACAGTGGAGGAAATGGTGAGGGACAGGAATGATATACTGACCAGCAGGAGAGGACAGTGGAGGAAATGGTGAGGGACAGGAATGATATACTGACCAGCAGGAGTGGACAGTGGAGGAAATGGTGAGGGACAGGAATGATATACTGACCAGCAGGAGAGGACAGTGGAGGAAATGGTGAGGGACAGGAATGATATACTGACCAGCAGGAGTGGACAGTGGAGGAAATGGTGAGGGACAGGAATGATATACTGACCAGCAGGAGTGGACAGTGGAGGAAATGGTGAGGGACAGGAATGATATACTGACCAGCAGGAGTGGACAGTGAAGGAAATGGTGAGGGACAGGAATGATATACTGACCTGTCTGAAATGAAGCAGGCCATTGAGGAGACAGCACTATATACTGTATACTATTCAGGTACAGCACTATATACAGTATACTATTCAGGTACATCACTATATACTGTATACTATTCAGGTACAGCACTATATACAGTATACTATTCAGGTACATCACTATATACTGTAAATTATTCAGGTTCAGGTACAGCACTATATACTGTTACTCATAATGAACATGCTACTTCACAATATCATTTTGGAACTAAAAATAACTAATTGAAGTCTACAACAGTTTTCAGCTGACGGATGAAGAGCAAGCAGAACATGAACTATTAACCAGATGTATTTATGTCTCCCAGTAGAAACAAACAGATAATGAACTGGTATTAACCAGATGTATTTATGTCTCCAGTAGAAACAAACAGATAATGAACTGGTATTAACCAGATGTATTTATGTCTCCCAGTAGAAACAAACAGATAATGAACTGGTATTAACCAGATGTATTTATGTCTCCCAGAAGAAACAAGCAGATAATGAACTGGTATTAACCAGGTGTATTTATGTCTCCCAGAAGAAACAAACAGATAATGAACTGGTATTAACCAGATGTATTTATGTCTCCCAGTAGAAACAAACAGATAATGAACTGGTATTAACCAGATGTATTTATGTCTCCCAGTAGAAACAAGATATTTGAGAGGAATGTTTTCAACAGTAGATGTCAGAATGAAACAGAGACTGAGGAATTTATCATGGACTTGAAACTGAAATGTCAATTGTGTAATTTCAGTCAATTTGCGGACTTGCTGATACAGGATAATCGTCATGAGGTGAGCGACAAGGGGCTGAGAGACACGGGGCTGAGAGACAAGGGGCTGAGAGACAAGGGGCTGAGAGACAAGGGGCTTGTCACGTTCCTGACCTGTTTTCTGTTAGTTTTTGTATGTGTTAGTTGGTCAGGACGTGAGTGTGGGTGGGCAGTCTATGTTTTCTGTTTCTATGTTGGTTAATGGGTACCTGATATGGTTCTCAATTAGAGGCAGGTTGTTTTCATCTCCTCTGATTGTGAATCATATTAAGGTAGGTGGGGTCACATGGTTTGTCTCCTGTGTCTGTGTCTATGTTGCACCATACGGGACTGTTTCGTTCGTTCGTTCGTCGTTTTATGTAGTCATTTTCCTGTTCGTTCGTTCTGCGTTACATGTAAGTCCTTACGTTCAGGTTTGTCTACTCCGTTTGTTGTTTTGTTTAGTTTTAAGTGAAGTTCGTGTTTTCGTCTTTACTTTAATAAATATTATGTCAAATCACAAGTCTGCATTTTGGTTCGATCCCTGCTCCTCCTCTTCGTATGAAGAGGAGGAGGAACGCCATTACAAGGCTGAGCGACAAGGGGCTGAGCGACAAGGGGCTGAGAGACAAGGGGCTGAGAGACAAGTTACTTGGTGAGAATGAATTGACACTAGAAAGAGCAACACACATGTGTCAAGCTGGAGAAGTGACTCAGAGTCACATACAGTCAATGGACAGTGGTGTTCTTAGTGACTCAGAGTCACATACAGTCAATGGACAGTGGTGTTCTTAGTGACTCAGTATGTAAAGTGGACTATGTTAGCAAAGGAAGAGCTACAGATAAACGGCTAACTGCAGAGGACAGCAGCACAGTAAAGGGAACCAGCAGCAACTGTGGAGGAGGACACAGACCTCACCAGTTCCCAGCATATAGAAAACAGTGTTACAACTGTGGAGGAGAACACAGACCTCACCAGTACCCAGCATATAGACAACAGTGTTACAACTGTGGAGGAGGACACAGACCTCACCAGTACCCAGCATATAGAAAACAGTGTTACAACTGTGGAGGAGAACACAGACCTCACCAGTACCCAGCATATAGAAAACAGTGTTACAACTGTGGAGGAGAACACAGACCTCACCAGTACCCAGCATATAGAAAGCAGTGTTACAACTGTGGAGGAGGACACAGACCTCACCAGTACCCAGCAGATAGAAAACAGTGTTACAACTGTGGAGGAGAACACAGACCTCACCAGTACCCAGCATATAGAAAACAGTGTTACAACTGTGGAGGAGAACACAGACCTCACCAGTACCCAGCATATAGAAAACAGTGTTACAACTGTGGAGGAGAACACAGACCTCACCAGTACCCAGCATATAGAAAACAGTGTTACAACTGTGGAGGAGAACACAGACCTCACCAGTACCCAGCATATAGACAACAGTGTTACAACTGTGGAGGAGAACACAGACCTCACCAGTACCCAGCATATAGAAAACAGTGTTACAACTGTGGAGGAGGACACAGACCTCACCAGTACCCAGCATATAGAAAACAGTGTTACAACTGTGGAGGAGAACACAGACCTCACCAGTACCCAGCATATAGAAAACAGTGTTACAACTGTGGAGGAGGACACAGACCTCACCAGTACCCAGCATATAGAAAACAGTGTTACAACTGTGACATGAAGAATCACTTCTCACTCAAATTCAGGCAGCGGAGACAACAAAATACAGTACACTGTGTCAACTAGGACCAGGACAACAGCGGAGACAACAAAATACAGTACACTGTGTCAACTAGGACCAGGACAACAGCGGTGACAACGAGTACAGTGAGGGGTCCTTGGGTGACCTCTTTGTGGGAACAGTCACACTTACAGGACCAGAGGAGGACTGGACTGCTACCTACAAGACTAATGGAACTGACATTGTGTTCAAACGTGACCCTGGATCACAGGTCAACATCATTCCAGAGACTGAATCGTTACGGTTACAGGTAAAACCAGTGGGGAACACAACACAAAGGAGAAGAATGAAAGATTACAATGGTGAAGCAATTGTCACTTCAGGGACAAGAACATTGGTGCTGGAGGGAGATGAGACATCTCACAAGGTTCAGGTTGTCATAGTAAAGGGAGGGAAAACAGCCATCATTGGGTTAAAGTCATGTGACTTACTGGGTCTAGTGAAACGGGTTCATATGGTGAAATGACTCATGTTGAGGATGCAGATGCTGATGTTTTTCAGGGACGAGGAAAACTCAAGGTGCAGCACAACATGGAGTTAGAACAGACAGATAGACCAGGGATCCATGTACCTAGAAAGGTCTCATTATCACTAAGAGACCAGCTAAAAGCAGAGATACTGTAGACCAGGGATCCATGTACCTAGAAAGATCTCATTATCACTAAGAGACCAGCTAAAAGCAGAGATACTGTAGACCAGGGATCCATGTACCTAGAAAGATCTCATTATCACTAAGAGACCAGCTAAAAGCAGAGATACTGTAGACCAGGGATCCATGTACCTAGAAAGATCTCATTATCACTAAGAGACCAGCTAAAAGCAGAGATACTGTAGACCAGGGATCCATGTACCTAGAAAGGTCTCATTATCACTAAGAGACCAGCTAAAAGCAGAGATACTGTAGACCAGGGATCCATGTACCTAGAAAGATCTCATTATCACTAAGAGACCAGCTAAAAGCAGAGATACTGTAGACCAGGGATCCATGTACCTAGAAAGATCTCATTATCACTAAGAGACCAGCTAAAAGCAGAGATACTGTAGACCAGGGATCCATGTACCTAGAAAGGTCTCATTATCACTAAGAGACCAGCTAAAAGCAGAGATACTGTAGACCAGGGATCCATGTACCTAGAAAGGTCTCATTATCACTAAGAGACCAGGTAAAAGCAGAGATACTGTAGACCAGGGATCCATGTACCTAGAAAGGTCTCATTATCACTAAGAGACCAGCTAAAAGCAGAGATACTGTAGACCAGGGATCCATGTACCTAGAAAGATCTCATTATCACTAAGAGACCAGCTAAAAGCAGAGATACTGTAGACCAGGGATCCATGTACCTAGAAAGGTCTCATTATCACTAAGAGACCAGCTAAAAGCAGAGATACTGTAGACCAGGGATCCATGTACCTAGAAAGGTCTCCATATCACTAAGAGACCAGCTAAAAGCAGAGATACTGTAGACCAGGGATCCATGTACCTAGAAAGATCTCATTATCACTAAGAGACCAGCTAAAAGCAGAGATACTGTAGACCAGGGATCCATGTACCTAGAAAGGTCTCCATATCACTAAGAGACCAGCTAAAAGCAGAGATACTGTAGACCAGGGATCCATGTACCTAGAAAGGTCTCCATATCACTAAGAGACCAGCTAAAAGCAGAGATACTGTAGACCAGGGATCCATGTACCTAGAAAGATCTCATTATCACTAAGAGACCAGCTAAAAGCAGAGATACTGTAGACCAGGGATCCATGTACCTAGAAAGGTCTCCATATCACTAAGAGACCAGCTAAAAGCAGAGATACTGTAGACCAGGGATCCATGTACCTAGAAAGATCTCATTATCACTAAGAGACCAGCTAAAAGCAGAGATACTGTAGACCAGGGATCCATGTACCTAGAAAGGTCTCCATATCACTAAGAGACCAGCTAAAAGCAGAGATACTGTAGACCAGGGATCCATGTACCTAGAAAGATCTCATTATCACTAAGAGACCAGCTAAAAGCAGAGATACTGTAGACCAGGGATCCATGTACCTAGAAAGATCTCATTATCACTAAGAGACCAGCTAAAAGCAGAGATACTGTAGACCAGGGATCCATGTACCTAGAAAGATCTCATTATCACTAAGAGACCAGCTAAAAGCAGAGATACTGTAGACCAGGGATCCATGTACCTAGAAAGGTCTCATTATTACTAAGAGACCAGCTAAAAGCAGAGATACTGTAGACCAGGGATCCATGTACCTAGAAAGATCTCATTATCACTAAGAGACCAGCTAAAAGCAGAGATACTGTAGACCAGGGATCCATGTACCTAGAAAGGTCTCATTATTACTAAGAGACCAGCTAAAAGCAGAGATACTGTAGACCAGGGATCCATGTACCTAGAAAGATCTCATTATCACTAAGAGACCAGCTAAAAGCAGAGATACTGTAGACCAGGGATCCATGTACCTAGAAAGATCTCATTATCACTAAGAGACCAGCTAAAAGCAGAGATACTGTAGACCAGGGATCCATGTACCTAGAAAGGTCTCATTATCACTAAGAGACCAGCTAAAAGCAGAGATACTGTAGACCAGGGATCCATGTACCTAGAAAGATCTCATTATCACTAAGAGACCAGGTAAAAGCAGAGATACTGTAGACCAGGGATCCATGTACCTAGAAAGGTCTCATTATCACTAAGAGACCAGCTAAAAGCAGAGATACTGTAGACCAGGGATCCATGTACCTAGAAAGATCTCATTATCACTAAGAGACCAGCTAAAAGCAGAGATACTGTAGACCAGGGATCCATGTACCTAGAAAGGTCTCATTATCACTAAGAGACCAGCTAAAAGCAGAGATACTGTAGACCAGGGATCCATGTACCTAGAAAGGTCTCCATATCACTAAGAGACCAGCTAAAAGCAGAGATACTGTAGACCAGGGATCCATGTACCTAGAAAGATCTCATTATCACTAAGAGACCAGCTAAAAGCAGAGATACTGTAGACCAGGGATCCATGTACCTAGAAAGGTCTCCATATCACTAAGAGACCAGCTAAAAGCAGAGATACTGTAGACCAGGGATCCATGTACCTAGAAAGGTCTCCATATCACTAAGAGACCAGCTAAAAGCAGAGATACTGTAGACCAGGGATCCATGTACCTAGAAAGATCTCATTATCACTAAGAGACCAGCTAAAAGCAGAGATACTGTAGACCAGGGATCCATGTACCTAGAAAGGTCTCCATATCACTAAGAGACCAGCTAAAAGCAGAGATACTGTAGACCAGGGATCCATGTACCTAGAAAGATCTCATTATCACTAAGAGACCAGCTAAAAGCAGAGATACTGTAGACCAGGGATCCATGTACCTAGAAAGGTCTCCATATCACTAAGAGACCAGCTAAAAGCAGAGATACTGTAGACCAGGGATCCATGTACCTAGAAAGATCTCATTATCACTAAGAGACCAGCTAAAAGCAGAGATACTGTAGACCAGGGATCCATGTACCTAGAAAGATCTCATTATCACTAAGAGACCAGCTAAAAGCAGAGATACTGTAGACCAGGGATCCATGTACCTAGAAAGATCTCATTATCACTAAGAGACCAGCTAAAAGCAGAGATACTGTAGACCAGGGATCCATGTACCTAGAAAGGTCTCATTATTACTAAGAGACCAGCTAAAAGCAGAGATACTGTAGACCAGGGATCCATGTACCTAGAAAGATCTCATTATCACTAAGAGACCAGCTAAAAGCAGAGATACTGTAGACCAGGGATCCATGTACCTAGAAAGGTCTCATTATTACTAAGAGACCAGCTAAAAGCAGAGATACTGTAGACCAGGGATCCATGTACCTAGAAAGATCTCATTATCACTAAGAGACCAGCTAAAAGCAGAGATACTGTAGACCAGGGATCCATGTACCTAGAAAGATCTCATTATCACTAAGAGACCAGCTAAAAGCAGAGATACTGTAGACCAGGGATCCATGTACCTAGAAAGGTCTCATTATCACTAAGAGACCAGCTAAAAGCAGAGATACTGTAGACCAGGGATCCATGTACCTAGAAAGATCTCATTATCACTAAGAGACCAGCTAAAAGCAGAGATACTGTAGACCAGTGATCCATGTACCTAGAAAGGTCTCATTATCACTAAGAGACCAGCTAAAAGCAGAGATACTGAGGATAGAGGCCTTAGATATCCTAGACAAAGTAGCAGAGCCTACTGAATGGGTCCACTCACTAGTAATAGTGGAGAAGAAAGACTCTCTCAGACTGTGTATGGATCCAACAGAGATAAACAAGCATGTAAAAAGGGAACACTTCCTGCTGCCTACCAGAGGGGAGATATTCAGGGACATAACAGGGGATAAATACTACTCAAAGCTAGACGCCTCATCAGGGTTTTGGCAGATCAGTCTAGACAAGGAGAGTACAAGGCTTTCTACTTTCAATAGTCCTTCTGGTAGGTTCTCATTTAAAAGGCTCCCGTTTGGTCTCACTTCAGCCCCAGAAGTCTTTCATAGGACAGTCCAACAGATATGAGAGAGTGTGCCAGGCACCACAGTGTCCATTGATGATGTGTTAATATGGAGACAGACTGTTGAAGAACACAACACCAGGTTGAAAGCAGCACTTGATCTAACCAGAGATAACGGACTAAAGATAAAACACAGACAAATGGCAATTCAGAAAGACACAAATCACCTTCTTGGGTGAAAAACTAACATGTGAAGGTGTTCAGATAGACCAGAGCAAAGTGACAGCCATCAAGAACATGCCACCGTCTACCGATCAAGAGGGTGTACAAAGGTTCTTAGATATGGTTAACTATGTGGGTAAATGTGTACCTAGTCTGTCAACTCCCACGAGTCAGATGAGAAGTGTACTGTGTAAAACTACAGAGTGGTGTTGGAACAGTCATCAGCAGAAAGAGTTGGAGCAGCTCAAGGCATTGATCATGAACGCTCCAGTACTGAGGTTCTGTGATGCTCAACACCAACATCTCAGCAGATGCCTCTAAAGCAGGTTTAGGTGCTGTGTTGTTACAGCAGTATGATACTAGGTGGTGTCCAGATGCCTCTAAAGCAGGTTTAGGTGCTGTGTTGTTACAGCAGTATGATACTAGGTGGTGTCCAGATGCCTCTAAAGCAGGTTTAGGTGCTGTGTTGTTACAGCAGTATGACACTAGGTGGTGTCCAGATGCCTCTAAAGCAGGTTTAGGTGCTGTGTTGTTACAGCAGTATGACACTAGGTGGTGTCCAGATGCCTCTAAAGCAGGTTTAGGTGCTGTGTTGTTACAGCAGTATGATACTAGGTGGTGTCCAGATGCCTCTAAAGCAGGTTTAGGTGCTGTGTTGTTACAGCAGTATGACACTAGGTGGTGTCCAGGTGCCTCTAAAGCAGGTTTAGGTGCTGTGTTGTTACAGCAGTATGATACTAGGTGGTGTCCAGATGCCTCTAAAGCAGGTTTAGGTGCTGTGTTGTTACAGCAGTATGACACTGGGTGGTGTCCAGGTGCCTCTAAAGCAGGTTTAGGTGCTGTGTTGTTACAGCAGTATGATACCAGGTGGTGTCCAGATGCCTCTAAAGCAGGTTTAGGTGCTGTGTTGTTACAGCAGTATGATGCTAGGTGGTGTCCAGATGCCTCTAAAGCAGGTTTAGGTGCTGTGTTGTTACAGCAGTATGATACTAGGTGGTGTCCAGATGCCTCTAAAGCAGGTTTAGGTGCTGTGTTGTTGCAGCAGTATGATACTAGGTGGTGTCCAGATGCCTCTAAAGCAGGTTTAGGTGCTGTGTTGTTACAGCAGTATGATACTAGGTGGTGTCCAGATGCCTCTAAAGCAGGTTTAGGTGCTGTGTTGTTACAGCAGTATGATACTAGGTGGTGTCCAGATGCCTCTAAAGCAGGTTTAGGTGCTGTGTTGTTACAGCAGTATGATACTAGGTGGTGTCCAGATGCCTCTAAAGCAGGTTTAGGTGCTGTGTTGTTACAGCAGTATGATACTAGGTGGTGTCCAGATGCCTCTAAAGCAGGTTTAGGTGCTGTGTTGTTACAGCAGTATGATACTAGGTGGTGTCCAGATGCCTCTAAAGCAGGTTTAGGTGCTGTGTTGTTACAGCAGTATGATACTAGGTGGTGTCCAGATGCCTCTAAAGCAGGTTTAGGTGTGGTGTTGTTACAGCAGTATGATACTAGGTGGTGTCCAGATGCCTCTAAAGCAGGTTTAGGTGCTGTGTTGTTACAGCAGTATGATACTAGGTGGTGTCCAGATGCCTCTAAAGCAGGTTTAGGTGCTGTGTTGTTACAGCAGTATGATACTAGGTGGTGTCCAGATGCCTCTAAAGCAGGTTTAGGTGCTGTGTTGTTACAGCAGTATGATACTAGGTGGTGTCCAGATGCCTCTAAAGCAGGTTTAGGTGCTGTGTTGTTACAGCAGTATGATACTAGGTGGTGTCCAGATGCCTCTAAAGCAGGCTTAGGTGCTGTGTTGTTACAGCAGTATGACACTAGGTGGTGTCCAGATGCCTCTAAAGCAGGTTTAGGTGCTGTGTTGTTACAGCAGTATGATACTAGGTGGTGTCTAGATGCCTCTAAAGCAGGTTTAGGTGCTGTGTTGTTACAGCAGTATGATACTAGGTGGTGTCCAGATGCCTCTAAAGTAGGTTTAGGTGCTGTGTTGTTACAGCAGTATGATACTAGGTGGTGTCCAGATGCCTCTAAAGCAGGTTTAGGTGCTGTGTTGTTACAGCAGTATGATACTAGGTGGTGTCCAGATGCCTCTAAAGCAGGTTTAGGTGCTGTGTTGTTACAGCAGTATGATACCAGGTGGTGTCCAGATGCCTCTAAAGCAGCTTTAGGTGCTGTGTTGTTACAGCAGTATGATACTAGGTGGCGCCCAGTCACATACGACTCCAGGGCTCTGACAACTTCTGAGTGGAACTATGATCAGATTGAGAAAGAGGCATTGACACTGTCATATGCATGTGATAAAGTCCATGTGTTTATCTATGGTAAAACAGTGTGGGCAGAAACAGATCATAAACCTCTGGTTACTATTGTAAAGAAGGTCTAACATACACACCACCAAGGCTACAGAGACTGTCTCTAAAACTCCACAAATATGACTTGCAACTGGAGTACAGTCCAGGGAAAGAATTGTTAGTGGCAGACACATTGTCCAGAGCTTTAGACAGCTCAGAACCAAACCAGATATAGGAGCAGGACGACACCATACATGTAAACCTTATCAGAAAGAGTTGCCCCGTCTCAGATGAAATGTGGACAGTTATTTCACCTGCTGCTGCAGAAGATGAGTGTTTGTTAAAGGGGATTGAAGACATAACATGCAGGTGGTCTGTACAAGCTGTACCCTTATGGTCAATAGAGGGATGAGATATCTGTACTGGAGGGAGTTGACCTATACCCTACCCTTATGGTCAATACAGGGATGAGATATCTGTACTGGAGGGAGTTGATCTATACCCTACCATTATGGTCAATACAGGGATGAGATATCTGTACTGGAGGGAGTTGACCTATACCCTACCATTATGGTCAATACAGGGATGAGATATCTGTACTGGAGGGAGTTGACCTATACCCTACCCTTATGGTCAATACAGGGATGAGATATCTGTACTGGAGGGAGTTGATCTATACCCTACCATTATGGTCAATACAGGGATGAGATATCTGTACTGGAGGGAGTTGATCTATACCCTACCATTATGGTCAATACAGGGATGAGATATCTGTACTGGATGGAGTTGACCTATACCCTACCATTATAGTCAATACAGGGATGAGATATCTGTACTGGAGGGAGTTGATCTATACCCTACCATTATGGTCAATACAGGGATGAGATATCTGTACTGGATGGAGTTGACCTATACCCTACCATTATGGTCAATACAGGGATGAGATATCTGTACTGGATGGAGTTGACCTATACCCTACCATTATGGTCAATACAGGGATGAGATATCTGTACTGGAGGGAGTTGACATATACCCTACAATTATGGTCAATACAGGGATGACATATCTGTACTGGATGGAGTTGACCTATACCCTACCATTATGGTCAATACAGGGATGAGATATCTGTACTGGAGGGAGTTGACCTATACCCTACCATTATGGTCAATACAGGGATGAGATATCTGTACTGGAGGGAGTTGACCTATACCCTACCATTATGGTCAATACAGGGATGAGATATCTGTACTGGAGGGAGTTGACCTATACCCTACCATTATGGTCAATACAGGGATGAGATATCTGTACTGGAGGGAGTTGACCTATACCCTACCATTATGGTCAATACAGGGATGAGATATCTGTACTGGAGGGAGTTGACCTATACCCTACCATTATGGTCAATACAGGGATGAGGTATCTGTACTGGAGGGAGTTGACCTATACCCTACCATTATGGTCAATACAGGGATGAGATATCTGTACTGGAGGGAGTTGACCTGTACCCTACCATTATGGTCAATACAGGGATGAGATATCTGTACTGGATGGAGTTGACCTATACCCTACCATTATGGTCAATACAGGGATGAGATATCTGTACTGGAGGGAGTTGACCTATACCCTACCATTATGGTCAATACAGGGATGAGATATCTGTACTGGAGGGAGTTGTCCTATACCCTACCATTATGGTCAATACAGGGATAAGATATCTGTACTGGATGGAGTTGACCTATACCCTACCATTATGGTCAATACAGGGATGAGATATCTGTACTGGAGGGAGTTGACCTATACCCTACCATTATGGTCAATACAGGGATGAGATATCTGTACTGGAGGGAGTTGACCTATACCCTACCATTATGGTCAATACAGGGATGAGATATCTGTACTGGAGGGAGTTGACCTATACCCTACCATTATGGTCAATACAGGGATGAGATATCTGTACTGGAGGGAGTTGACCTATACCCTACCATTATGGTCAATACAGGGATGAGATATCTGTTCTGGATGGAGTTGACCTATACCCTACCATTATGGTCAATACAGGGATGAGATATCTGTACTGGAGGGAGTTGACCTATACCCTACCATTATGGTCAATACAGGGATGAGATATCTGTACTGGAGGGAGTTGACCTATACCCTACCCTTATGGTCAATACAGGGATGAGATATCTGTACTGGATGGAGTTGACCTATACCCTACCATTATGGTCAACACAGGGATGAGATATCTGTACTGGAGGGAGTTGACCTATACCCTACCATTATGGTCAATACAGGGATGAGATATCTGTACTGGAGAGAGTCGACCTATACCCTACCATTATGGTCAATACAGGGATGATATATCTGTACTGAATGGAGTTAACCTATACCCTACCATTATGGTCAATACAGGGATGAGATATCTGTACTGGAGGGAGTTGACCTATACCCTACCATTATGGTCAATACAGGGATGAGATATCTGTACTGGATGGAAGTGACCTATACCCTACCATTATGGTCAATACAGGGATGAGATATCTGTACTGGAGGGAGTTGACCTATACCCTACCATTATGGTCAATACAGGGATGAGATATCTGTACTGAAGGGAGTTGACCTATACCCTACCATTATGGTCAATACAGGGATGAGATATCTGTACTGGAGGGAGTTGACCTATACCCTACCATTATGGTCAATACAGGGATGAGATATCTGTACTGGAGGGAGTTGACCTATACCCTACCATTATGGTTAATACAGGGATGAGATATCTGTACTGGAGGGAGTTGACCTATACCCTACCATTATGGTCAATACAGGGATGAGATATCTGTACTGGAGGGAGTTGACCTATACCCTACCATTATGGTCAATACAGGGATGAGATATCTGTACTGGAGGGAGTTGACCTATACCCTACCATTATGGTCAATACAAGGATGAGATATCTGTACTGGAGGGCGTTGACCTATACCCTACCATTATGGTCAATACAGGGATGAGATATCTGTACTGGATGGAGTTGACCTATACCCAACATTATGGTCAATACAGGGATGAGATATCTGTACTAGAGGGAGTTGACCTATACCCTACCATTATGGTCAATACAGGGATGAGATATCTGTACTGGAGGGAGTTGACCTATACCCTACCATTATGGTCAATACAGGGATGAGATATCTGTACTGGAGGGAGTTGACCTATACCCTACCATTATGGTCAATACAGGGATGAGATATCTGTACTGGAGGGAGTTGACCTATACCCTACCATTATGGTCAAAACAGGGATGAGATATCTGTACTGGAGGGAGTTGACCTATACCCTACCATTATGGTCAATACAGGGATGAGATATCTGTACTGGAGGGAGTTGACCAATACCCTACCATTATGGTCAATACAGGGATGAGATATCTGTACTGGAGGGATTTGACCAATACCCTACCATTATGGTCAATACAGGGATGAGATATCTGTACTGGAGGGAGTTGACCTATACCCTACCATTATGGTCAATACAGGGATGATATATCTGTACTGGAGGGAGTTGACCAATACCCTACCATTATGGTCAATACAGGGATGAGATATCTGTACTGGAGGGAGTTGACCAATACCCTACCATTATGGTCAATACAGGGATGAGATATCTGTACTGGAGGGAGTTGACCTATACCCTACCATTATGGTCAATACAGGGATGATATATCTGTACTGGAGGGAGTTGACCTATACCCTACCATTATGGTCAATACAGGGATGAGATATCTGTACTGGATGGAATTCTGTTTAAGGGTTCATGAATTACAGAACAACATGCTGATCAAAATAAACCAGGACCATCTAGGGATGGAAAAGTCAAAACGACGTCCAGAAGCAGTGTTATTCTGGCCCAAGATGAATGGTGATATAGAGCAGACAGTCAGAGCCTGTGGAACATGCCAGAAATACAGGTCAATACAGAGCAAAGAGCCAATGAGGGTTGAGGAAGAAGAGGTATTGAGACCATGGGACCAAGTAGGACGAGATGTCTGTTCTCTGGAGGGAGAGAAGCATGTTCTACTGATAGACTCTCATTAGCCAGACAGCTTTGCTGAAGGACACTACTGCTAGTCAGCTGACAACTCACATTGAGTCATTCTTTGCTCGTCATGGGGTCTCAGAGGTAGTCCGTACAGACAACACCTCACAGTTCAGCTGATAACTCACATTGAGTCATTCTTTGCTCGTCATGAGGTCTCAGAGGTAGTCCGTACGGCCACACGTGGTCCCGTGTGGCTCAGTTGGTAGAGCATGGCGCTTGCAACGCCAGGGTTGTGGGTTCATTCCCCACGGGGGGACCAGGATGAATATGTATGAACTTTCCAATTTGTAAGTCGCTCTGGATAAGAGCGTCAGCTAAATGACTTAAATGTTAAATGTAACACCTCACAGTTCAGCTAATAACTCACATTGAGTCATTCTTTGCTCGTCATGGGGTCTCAGAGGTAGTCCGTACGGACAACACCTCACAGTTCAGCTGATAACTCACATTGAGTCATTCTTTGATCGTTCAGCTGTTCAGCTTTCAGTGATTTTGATCAGCTGTAAGGGTTCAAGCATGTCCCCTCCAGCCCACTGTACCCACAGTCTAATGGGTTAGAGGAGAACGGGGTCAGAACAGTCAAACTACTGGTTAAGAAAGCTCTGGACTCAAAGACAGATCCGTATCTTGTTAAACTGGAGGGCTACTCCACTAAAACCTGGTCTGTCTTCTGCAGAGCTGTTGTTCAACAGGAAACTCCACACTAGGTTGTCCTCCTAGAAACAGAGCAGCAGGACGAGGTGATTCTTAACAAACGGAGAGGAAAGAGGGAACAGAAAAGGTACGATGACAAAGGGTCCAAGGTGCTCCGTGCACTCAGTCCAAATGATAGGGGGGAAATGCATGATGGGAAAACATGGAGCGTTGAGGCCCGGGTGGTGAAAACAGTGGCAACCAGGTCACATGATGTAATGACACCTGAGGGAGTTCCATACAGGAGAAATAGGAGACACGTGTTCCATGTACCTGAGTGTGAGCAGACAGACAGGCAAGAGAGTGACATTACAGGTCAGACCACGTCAAGCCCAGACACTCCTGTATCAGACCCACCAGGGCAGCCTGTTGTAATGAGGTCAGGTAGAGAAGCCCAGACACTCCTGTATCAGACCCACCAGGGCAGCCTGTTGTAATGAGACGGTCAGGTAGAGAAGCCCAGACACTCCTGTATCAGACCCACCAGGGCAGCCTGTTGTAATGAGACGGTCAGGTAGAGAAGCCCAGACACTCCTGTATCAGACCCACCAGGGCAGCCTGTTGTAATGAGGTCAGGTAGAGACGGTCAGCCACCCGAGCCACGGCCTGTTCACCCTGCTACCATCCAGAAGATCATCAAGGACCTCAGCCACCCGAGCCACGACCTGTTCACCCCGCTACCATCCAGAAGATCATCAAGGACCTCAGCCACCCGAGCCACGGCCTGTTCACCCCGCTACCATCTAGAAGATCATCAAGGACCTCAGCCACCCGAGCCACGGCCTGTTCACCCTGCTACCATCTAGAAGATAATCAAGGACCTCAGTCATCCAAGCCACGGCCTGTTCACCCTGCTACCATCCAGAAGATCATCAAGGACCTCAGCCACCCGAGCCACGGCCTGTTCACCCTGCTACCATCCAGAAGATCATCAAGGACCTCAGCCACCCGAGCCACGGCCTGTTCACCCCGCTACCATCCAGAAGATCATCAAGGACCTCAGCCACCCGAGCCACGGCCTGTTCACCCTGCTACCATCCAGAAGATCATCAAGGACCTCATCCACCCGAGCCACGGCCTGTTCTCCCTGCTACCATCCAGAAGATCATCAAGGACCTCATCCACCCGAGCCACGGCCTGTTCACCCTGCTACCATCTAGAAGATCATCAAGGACCTCAGCCACCCGAGCCATAACCTGTTCACCCTGCTACCATCCAGAAGATCATCAAGGACCACAGTCACCCGAGCCACGGCCTGTTCACCCTGCTACCATCCAGAAGATCATCAAGGACCTCAGCCACCCGAGCCACGGCCTGTTCACCCTGCTACCATCCAGAAGGCGAGGTCAGTACAGGTGCATCAAAGCTGGGACCGAGAGACTAAAAAACAGCTTCTATCTCAAAGACATCAGACTAGTCACCACTAGCTAGCCCCGCCCAGTACCCTGTCCTGAACTTTAGTCACTGTCACTAGACGGCTGTCAACCCTGTCAACCCTGCACCTTAGAGGTTGCTGCCCTGTGTACATAGTCATGGAATCACTGGTCACTTTAATAATGTGTACTGTTTTACCCACTTCATATGTATATACTGTATTCTAGTCATGGCCTGTCCTATTTAACTACTACTGTCCACTTCATATGTATATACTGTATTCTAGTCAAGGCCTGTCCTATTTAACTACTACTGTCCACTTCATATGTATATACTGTATTCTAGTCAAGGCCTGTCCTATTTAACTACTACTGTCCACTTCATATGTATATACTGTATTCTAGTCAAGGCCTGTCCTATTTAACTACTACTGTCCACTTCATATGTATATACTGTATTCTAGTCAAGGCCTGTCCTATTTAACTACTACTGTACATATACTATTCTTCAGATATACTACAGATGTACTCCAAATTGTCTCTGCATCACATCACAGTAAACAGTATACAGTATATATATATATATATATATATATATCAATGTTTGTCCTAATATTTTCTTTTACTTTTTAGATTTGCACTCTGTGAGCTGGGAACACAAGCATTGTTAGATATTACTGCCCTGTTGGAGCCAGGAACACAAGCATTGTTAGATATTACTGCACTGTTGGAGCCAGGAACACAAGCATTGTTAGATATTACTGCACTGTTGGAGCTAGGAACACAAGCAATGTTAGATATTACTGCACTGTTGGAGCCAGGAACACAAGCATTGTTAGATATTACTGCACTGTTGGAGCCAGGAACAGAAGCAATGTTAGATATTACTGCACTGTTGGAGCCAGGAACACAAGCATTGTTAGATATTACTGCACTGTTGGAGCCAGGAACACAAGCATTGTTAGATATTACTGCACTGTTGGAGCTAGGAACACAAGCATTGTTAGATATTACTGCACTGTTGGAGCCAGGAACACAAGCAATGTTAGATATTACTGCACTGTTGGAGCCAGGAACACAAGCATTGTTAGATATTACTGCACTGTTGGAGCCAGGAACACAAGCATTGTTAGATATTACTGCACTGTTGGAGCCAGGAACACAAGCATTGTTAGATATTACTGCACTGTTGGAGCCAGGAACACAAGCATTGTTAGATATTACTGCACTGTTGGAGCCAGGAACACAAGCATTTCACTACACCCGTAATAACATCTGATAAATATGTGTATGTGACCAATAACATTTGATTTGATTAGAGTTTTGAAACTGTTACAATCCGTGGTGCTGTATATTAACCATATACCACACCTCCTCAGTCCTTTTCCGTGGTACTGTCTATTAACCATATACCACACCTCCTCAGTCCTTATCTGTGGTACTGTATATTAACCATATACCACACCTCCTCAGGCCTTATCCGTGGTACTGTATATTAACCATATACCACACCTCCTCAGTCCTTATCCGTGGTGCTATATATTAACCATATACCACACCTCCTCAGTCCTTATCCGTGGTGCTGTATATTAACCATATACCACACCTCCTCAGGCCTTATTGATTAATTACAACACATAGGTGTATTATAAGGCATTATAAAGGTCATTAAAATAATGATACTTACTTCATAGAAACTGTTACCCTTCAGATATTCTAACAACTTACATTTTAACATTCATTATGTCATTTGTTCCATGTTAAGGGCTCTAACCTTGGAACAAAACTATTTGTCTCCCTCTTGCTGTTGCATGCAGTTCATCTCTCTCTTCCTCCATTCCTCTAACCACTCCCTCCTTCTAACCCCACCCCTCTGGCAGAACCAGGAAGTCCCTCCCCTTCACAAACTCTCTTCTGTGGAAACGAAACTGATCAGAGTCTCTGTCTCGTCTGTCTGTGTGAGAGTGAACAACCGTCCAAATGGCTCAACAGGGAGTTCTGCTGGACCAGGACCAGTTCTGTTGTTCTGTCTGTCTTGATCTACTGAAGGAGCCAGTGGCTATTCCCTGTGGACACAGTTACTGTAGGATCTGTATTGAGGGCTGCTGGGATCAGGATGTTCTGAAAGGGGTCTATAGCTGTCCTCAATGCAGACATACCTTCACTCCAAGGCCTACGCTGATAAAAAATAACATGTTGGCTGAGGTGGTGGAGAAACTGAGGAAGACAGGACTCCAGGCTGCTCCCCCTCCTGCTCTGTGCTATGCTGGACCTGGAGATGTGGCGTGTGATGTCTGCACTGGAGCCAGAAAGCAGAAAGCCCTCATGTCCTGTCTGGTGTGTCTGGCCTCTTACTGTGAGACTCACCTCCAATCTCACTATGAATCTCCTGCTTTCAAGAAGCACAAGCTGGTCAAAGCCACCGCACAACTACAGGAGAAGATCTGCTCTCATCATGACAAACTGCTGGAGGTTTACTGTCGTACCGATCAGCAGTGTATCTGTCTGATGTGTACAATGGATGAACATAAAGGCCATGATACAGTGTCAGCTGCAGCAGAGAGGACTGAGAAACAGGTAAGACCAGAACAACTTGTTGGTGACTGTCTGATAAACAAAGAATTAAAGATACAGTAGGAACTAAATCTGTTTGAATATGAGAGAATTCAAATGAAATGGATCCACAAATATGAACACAAACCTTGAGTATATAGATATGTTAACCCAGATTCTCCAAATGTATCACCATTTTCTAAAGTCAAACACTATTATCATTCTGAATGGCCTTTTATGAGTCCAAAGTTCAGTCTCAACCCCTTGATACATGTAGGCCCACCATAAAAACTATAATCATTCACATAGCAACATAATATAATATTGTAAAGGGACTTCCTCAGGATTGTAGACCTTCCTCTCTATGGGTCCTATGTCACATTACTATACTATTGATCTACTGGACTAATAAAGCTTGATAGCTCATTGAAGAGTGATTCTCCACAGAGGCAGCTGGGGATGAGTCAGCAGAAGGTCCAGCAGAGATTCCAGGAGAGAGAGAAGGAGCTGAAGGAGCTCCAACAGGCTGTGGAGTCTTTCAAGGTGAGTATTGTTGACCAGAGGAGACACACCATTTCCCTTCTCTCCTCCAATCAGAGAGAGGGAGAGGGGTCCTTATCCAATCCCACTGACCCCACTGTTGGGAACAGGCTGTCTGGACCCCTTTCAGAGAATAGACTGGTTCATGTAACTGACTGGGCTACCTCATCACATAACCATGAGTAACCATGACTGACTCATGTCCCCGATACATTAAAATGGAGCTGTCTCTCACTCTCAATTGAATTAAATTCATAGGGCTTTATTGGCATGGAAATATACGTTTACATTGCTAAAGCAAGTGAAATAAACCATAAACAAAAGTGAAATAAACAATCAGAAATGAACAGTAAACATTACACTCACAAAAGTTTCAAAGGAATAGAGACATTTCTCTCTCAATTCAATTCAAAGATCTTTATTGGCATGGGAAACATATATTTACTATGCCAAAGCAAGTGAAGTAGATAATAAGCAATCATGAATGAACAGTAAACATTACACAACATTTATTTTCAAAAGAATAGAGACATTTCAAATGTTATAATTCAAGTGCAAACAGAGTGAGTCGTGCGCCAGACTGAGTTCTGGAGGTGAAATGGAAATGAATGAGGGAGAGTTAAGTGAGGTAGAAGGTGTGGTGAAGAGTTCAGAACCAGAGAAGTATTTGGTCATACGAGATTTGACTTCAGAAGAGTTACAGGGTGTGTTGAGTGGTGGTGTCCCGTCCTCCCAGGTCGTTGGCATGGTGCAGGAGCAGATAGGGTCAAAGTAGTGGAATGGGGTAGTGGGTTTTTAATGAGTGTAGGGTTAGTTGGCATGGTGCAGGAGCAGATAGGGTCAAAGTAGTGGAATGGGGTAGTGGGTTTTTAATGAGTGTAGAGTTAGTTGGCATGGTGCAGGAGCAGATAGGGTCAAAGTAGTGGAATGGGGTAGTGGGTTTTTAATGAGTGTAGGGTTAGTTGGCATGGTGCAGGAGCAGATAGGGTCAAAGTAGTGGAATGGGGTAGTGGGTTTTTAATGAGTGTAGGGTTAGTTGTCATGGTGCAGGAGCAGATAGGGTCAAAGTAGTGGAATGGGGTAGTGGGTTTTTAATGAGTGTAGGGTTAGTTGGCATGGTGCAGGAGCAGATAGGGTCAAAGTAGTGGAATGGGGTAGTGGGTTTTTAATGAGTGTAGGGTTAGTTGGAAGGGTGCAGGAGCAGATAGGGTCAAAGTAGTGGAATGGGGTAGTGGGTTTTTAATGAGTGTAGGGTTAGTTGGAAGGGTGTTTTATTAGTATTGTCATAGGGAAAGAGGGAAAGTAGATTGTGTTTAGGACATTGTACATTGAACTGGTCCTTACATCTGGTTGGCAGCATGCGAATGGTTTGTGATGGAGGGTTTGGTCAATGAAACGGTGGAGCATGTGTTGTTATATTGTTGTAAGGATGTTGAAGAGAGGGAAAAATTGAAGTGTAGGGTCATTGAGGTTGGACGGGGTTGGGGGGGTTTGGAAGGGATTTGGGGGATGGGGGAGGGTCTATTAGAAGTTAGTAGGACTCTTTTTTATTTTCTCAGAAGTTCTGAGTTAGGTAGGAGGATTTAGAGTGGTGTAAACTGTGATTGAACACACTCCAGCACAGTAGGTGGCGCCATGCACCTTTAACGTTGGTTTGCGGACCACCATTACATCATAGAAGAAGAAGTTGGTCTGTGAGGGTTTTGTGGTTCCTGAGGAGGGCTGCTATTCTTTTTATTTTGGTTTTCAAGTATTTTCAGAATGTATTCAAGCCAAAGCTAAAGCTATCCTAAACAATTCAATATATCAGTCAATATATTTTCTCTGTGATTTGTTGTTTTCCCGTCAACCGTTCCATCGCATCTTAACCGTGTTACCGGGCGGGCACTAGGACCCGGGGGAGGCTGCTGCTGCAGAGGCTGCTGCACCGGTAGTGACGTCAGTCCTACTTGTAGCTCATTGTGGTCAACGTCAGCTGTGGCTCGAGACTGCTAGCTAACGGTTAACGGAGAGGAAAAGACTCTGACAGGACACATTCATGTAGATAGGCTATGATGGCAATTTGTGGTAAGTTACAATAGAGAGAGAGACTTTTCACTACTATAGACTTTGGTCATAATCAAAGCTTTGTTAACCAATACGTTTTTATGTGAGGCTGCCGGTAAGTTACAGTGTAACAGACGTTGTTAGCTAGCTAACGGTAACGTTAACGGTGTCTTTTAAATTCCACTTAAGTTATGTGGCGATGATATCTAGATAACGTTGTATTTAATGTAGTTTTACTATCTGTACCAGGCTATAAATGAGACAGATGATATCTAGTTAACGTTGTATTTAAGTTTACATGTGAGTCATTTAGCAGACACTCTTATCCAGAGCCACGAGGGTTAAGTGACTAAATCTGCCTAAAAAAGGCGATTTACAGATTTTTCACCTAGTCTGCTACTTAACACCAAGCGGTCCAGGAGGGGAGACAAGTTGTTATTTTCCAGTTCCGTCCTAAGAACAGGTTTTAGTGGTCAAATAAAAAGGGAGACATGTTTTGGTGCCATTTAGGGGAAATGTAATTCTAAGGATCATTCCAGTCAGAAGAGGCTCTGTGAAGGTTTGTTTCAATTCATTTGCTATGGCCTCGCTAGTGTTCCAGCTCAGACAACGTTCTTTGGCCGTTTGGACTCGTTCTATTGTCCAGCCTACAAGGACTCAGGGGGCAGAGGCTGGGTCTAGCTCTGCTGCGGGGCAGGCTACTGGAGGGGGTACCAGGAGGGAGGAGAGTAGAGCAGGACCAAGAGGTGTTCTGTACCTGTCTGTCCAGGTGGGAGGAGAGTAGAGCAGGACCAAGAGGTGTTCTGTACCTGTCTGTCCAGGAGGGAGGAGAGTAGAGCAGGACCAAGAGGTGTTCTGTACCTGTCTGTCCAGGAGGGAGGAGAGTAGAGCAGGACCAAGAGGTGTTCTGTACCTGTCTGTCCAGGAGGGAGGAGAGTAGAGCAGGACCAAGAGGTGTTCTGTACCTGTCTGTCCAGGAGGGAGGAGAGTAGAGCAGGACCAAGAGGTGTTCTGTACCTGTCTGTCCAGGAGGGAGGAGATTAGAGCAGGACCAAGAGGTGTTCTGTACCTGTCTGTCCAGGAGGGGGGACAAGGCCTGGTGGACCTGGAGAGCAGGGTGGCAGCGTTCTGACTCAATGAGGTGCAGAGAGGCTACTGTACCTACTGTCTCTCTCTCAATTCAATTCAATTCAAGGGGCTTTATTGGCATGGGAAACATGTGTTAACATTGCCAAAGCAAGTGAGGTAGATAATATACAAAAGTGAAATAAACAATAAAAATTAACAGTAAACATTACACATACAGAAGTTTCAAAACAATAAAGACATTACAAATGTCATATTATATATATACAGTGTTGTAACAATGTACAAATGGTTAAAGCACACAAGTTAAAATAAATAAGCATAAATATGGGTTGTATTTACAATGGTGTTTGTTCTTCACTGGTTGCCCTTTTCTTGTCTCTCTGTCTCTCTCTCTGTCTCTCTGTCTCTCTCTGTCTCTCTCTGTCTCTCTCTCTCTCTGTCTCTCTCTCTCTCTGTCTCTCTCTCTCTCTCTCTCTCTCTCTCTCTCTCTCTCTCTCTCTCTCTCTGTGTCTATCTGTCTCTCTCTCTCTCTCTCTCTCTCTCTCTCTCAACAGTGCTCTGCACAGGCAGCAGTGGAGGACAGTGATCATATCTTTACTGAGCTGATCCGCTCCATTGAGAGAAGGAGCTCTGAGGTGAAGGAGCTGATCAGAGCCCAAGAGAAGGCTCAAGTGAGTCAAGCTGAAGGACTCCTGGAGCAACTGAAGCAGGAGATAGCTGAGCTGAGGAAGAGAAGCACTGAGCTGGAGCAGCTCTCACACACAGAGGATCACATCCATTTCCTCCAGGTAACTAAACTGTCTTGTTACATGTGATATGAAATTAACTTCATGTGAAACTATTCCTCTCAATCATTATGTTGTCCTGTCTGTCTCTCTGTCACTGTCTCTCTCTCTCTCTGTGTCCCTCTCTCTCTCTCTGTCCGTCTCTCTCTCTCTCTCTCTTTGTCCGTCTCTCTCTCTCTCCCTTTGTCCGTCCCTCTCTCTCTCTGTCCGTCCCTCTCTCTGTCCCTGTCTCTCCCTCTCTCTGTCATTGTCTCCCTCTCTCTGTCGGTCTCTCCCTCTCTCTGTCCCTCTCTCCCTCTCTCTGTCCGTCCTTATCTGACTCTGTCTGTCCCTCTCTCTCTGTCTGTCACTCTCTCTCTGTCTGTCACTCTCTCTCTGTCTGTCCCTCTCTCTCTGTCTGTCCCTCTCTCTCTGTCCGTCCGTCCCTCTCTCTCTGTCCGTCCCTCTCTCTCTGTCCGTCCCTCTCTCTCTCTGTTCGTCCCTCTCTCTCCCTCTGTCGGTCTCCCTCTCTCCCTCTGTCGGTCTCCCTCTCTCCCTCTGTCGGTCCCTCTCTCTCCCTCTGTCGGTCCCTCTCTCTCCCTCTGTCGGTCCCTCTCTCTCCCTCTGTCGGTCCCTCTCTCTCCCTCTGTCGGTCCCTCTCTCTCCCTCTGTCGGTCCCTCTCTCTCTCTCCCTCTGTCGGTCCCTCTCTCTCTCTCTGTCTGTCCCTCTCTCTCTCTCTGTCCCTCTCTCTCTCTGTTGTCCCTCTCTCTCTCTGTTGTCCCTCTCTCTCTCTGTCGGTCCCTCTCTCTCCCTCTGTCGGTCTCCCTCTCTCCCTCTGTCGGTCCCTCTCTCTCCCTCTGTCGGTCCCTCTCTCTCCCTCTGTCGGTCCCTCTCTCTCCCTCTGTCGGTCCCTCTCTCTCCCTCTGTCGGTCCCTCTCTCTCCCTCTGTCGGTCCCTCTCTCTCCCTCTGTCGGTCCCTCTCTCTCCCTCTGTCGGTCCCTCTCTCTCCCTCTGTCTCTGTCCCTCTGTCTCTTTCTCTACCTCTGTCTGTCTCTGTCCATCTCTGTCCCTCCCCCTCTTTGTCCTTCTCTCTCTCTGTCTGTCCCTCTCTCTCTGTTGTCCCTCTCTCTCTCTCTGTTGTCCCTCTCTCTCTCTCTGTTGTCCCTCTCTCTCCCTCTGTCGGTCCCCCTCTCTCAGTCCCTCTGTCGGTCCCTCTGTCGGTCCCTCTGTCGGTCCCTCTGTCGGTCCCTCTGTCGGTCCCTCTGTCGGTCCCTCTGTCTCTGTCCCTCTGTCTCTGTCCCTCTGTCTCTGTCCCTCTGTCTCTGTCCCTCTGTCTCTGTCCCTCTGTCTCTGTCCCTCTGTCTCTGTCCCTCTGTCTCTGTCCCTCTGTCTCTGTCCCTCTGTCTCTGTCCCTCTGTCTCTGTCCCTCTGTCTCTGTCCCTCTGTCTCTGTCCCTCTGTCTCTGTCCCTCTGTCTCTATCTCTTTCTCTCTCTCTCTCTCTCTCTCTCTCTCTCTCTCTGTCTCTCTCTCTGTCTCTCTCTCTGTCTCTCTCTCTGTCTCTCTCTCTGTCTCTGTGTCTGTCTGTCTCTCTCTCTGTCTCTGTGTCTGTCTGTCTCTCTCTCTGTCTCTGTGTCTGTCTGTCTCTCTCTCTGTCTCTGTGTCTGTCTGTCTCTCTCTCTGTCTCTGTGTCTGTCTGTCTCTCTCTCTGTCTCTCTCTCTCTGTCTGTGTCTGTCTGTCTGTCTCTCTGTCTGTCTGTCTGTCTGTCTGTCTGTCTGTCTCTCTGTCTGTGTCTGTCTGTCTGTCTCTCTCTCTCTGTCTGTGTCTGTCTGTCTCTCTCTGTCTGTGTCTGTCTCTCTCTCTCTGTCTGTGTCTCTCTCTCTCTCTGTCTGTGTCTGTCTCTCTCTCTGTCTGTGTCTGTCTCTCTCTCTGTCTGTGTCTGTCTCTCTCTCTGTCTCTCTCTGTCTCTCTCTCTGTCTCTCTCTCTGTCTCTCTCTCTGTCTCTCTCTCTGTCTCTCTCTCTGTCTCTCTCTCTGTCTGTGTCTGTCTGTCTGTCTGTCTCTCTCTCTCTGTCTCTGTGTCTGTCTGTCTCTCTCTCTGTCTCTGTGTCTGTCTGTCTCTCTCTCTGTCTCTGTGTCTGTCTGTCTCTCTCTCTGTCTCTGTGTCTGTCTGTCTCTCTCTCTGTCTCTGTGTCTGTCTCTGTCTCTCTCTCTCTGTCTGTGTCTGTCTGTCTGTCTCTCTCTCTGTCTGTCTGTCTGTCTGTCTGTCTGTCTCTCTGTCTGTGTCTGTCTGTCTGTCTCTCTCTCTCTGTCTGTGTCTGTCTGTCTGTCTGTCTGTCTCTCTCCCTCTGTCCCTCTCTCTCTCTGTCTCTCTCTCCAGAGTTACCAGTCTCTCTCTCTCTCTCTCTCTCCAGAGTTATCAGTCTCTCTCCAGTATCAGTGTATCTTCAGACTTACCCAGCATCGTTGTCCGTCCTCTTCAGTACTTTGGAGATGTGAGTAAGACTGTGTCTGAACTGAGAGAGAAACTAGAATACTTCCTTAAAGGAGAATGGACCAAGATCTCCACTACAGGTGTGTTGAAAACAATAAGAACATCAACTTTAGACCATTGAAAGTTCCCTACTAGTCATATACATGTGGAATATGGTCTGATGATAACATTCCCTCTCTCTGTCAATGTGTTTGTGTGTCTGTAGTGAATATAGTGGATGTTGTACTGCCTCCAGAGCCCAAGACCAGAGAACAGTTGTTACAATGTGAGTCTCTTTATTGTGAAGTAACTAACAGTCTCTTTTTACTGACACTCCTAACAATCCCTCTAGAAATATATAGCAATAGTAGATCTAATCAAAGACTGAGTATCTATCTGACTCCTCATATTTCTCTGATTTGATCTCTGCTGTGCTCTAATCAAAGACAGGGTAGATACAGTATCTGACTTAACTTATTGTTCTGACTCCCCTCATTGGTCTCTGCTCTTCTCCCAGATTCCTGTCAGCTCACACTGGACCCAAACACAGCATACACACACCTCTCTCTGTCTGAAGGGAACAGAAAGGTGACCTATACAGACCAAGTCCAACCATATCCTGACCATCCAGACAGATTCACCAACCAGTGGCAGGTTCTGTGTAGAGAGGGTCTGTCTGGACGCTGTTACTGGGAGGTGGAGTGGACTGGTGATGTTGATACAGCAGTTTCATATAAAGACATCAGCAGAACAGAGAGAGGTAATGCATTTGGACTCAATAACAAGTCCTGGAGTTTAAGGTGCTCTAGTGGTGATTATTGGTTCAGACACAATAATGTTGGGACTAAAGTATCAGGCCCTCAGTCCTCCAGAGTAGGAGTGTACCTGGATCACAAGGCAGGTACTCTGTCCTTCTACAGTGTCTCTGACACAATGACCCTCCTCCACAGAGTCCAGACCACATTCACTCAGCCCCTCTATCCTGGGTTTAGGCTCTATGGTACTGCTGAGCTGGTTAAACTGTAGTAGGGTTCACATAGATACTAGTCATGCTGGTGTAGTCTATAGCTGAGCTGGTTAAACTGTAGTAGGGTCCACATAGATACTAGTCATGCTGGTGTAGTCTATAGCTGAGCTGGTTAAACTGTAGTAGGGTCCACATAGATACTAGTCATGCTGGTGTAGTCTATAGCTGAGCTGGTTAAACTGTAGTAGGGTCCACATAGATACTAGTCATGCTGGTGTAGTCTATAGCTGAGCTGGTTAAACTGTAGTAGGGTCCACATAGATACTAGTCATGCTGGTGTAGTCTATAGCTGAGCTGGTTAAACTGTAGTAGGGTCCACATAGATACTAGTCATGTTGGTGTAGTCTATAGCTGAGCTGGTTAAACTGTAGTAGGGTCCACATAGATACTAGTCATGCTGGTGTAGTCTATAGCTGAGCTGGTTAAACTGTAGTAGGGTCCACATAGATACTAGTCATGCTGGTGTAGTCTATAGCTGAGCTGGTTAAACTGTAGTAGGGTCCACATAGATACTAGTCATGCTGGTGTAGTCAGAACCTGAGCTGGTTAAACTGTAGTAGGGTCCACATAGATACTAGTCATGCTGGTGTAGTCTATAGCTGAGCTGGTTAAACTGTAGTAGGGTCCACATAGATACTAGTCATGCTGGTGTAGTCTATAGCTGAGCTGGTTAAACTGTAGTAGGGTCCACATAGATACTAGTCATGCTGGTGTAGTCTATAGCTGAGCTGGTTAAACTGTAGTAGGGTCCACATAGATACTAGTCATGCTGGTGTAGTCTATAGCTGAGCTGGTTAAACTGTAGTAGGGTCCACGTAGATACTAGTCATGCTGGTGTAGTCTATAGCTGAGCTGGTTAAACTGTAGTAGGGTCCACATAGATACTAGTCATGCTGGTGTAGTCTATAGCTGAGCTGGTTAAACTGTAGTAGGGTCCACATAGATACTAGTCATGCTGGTGTAGTCTATAGCTGAGCTGGTTAAACTGTAGTAGGGTCCACATAGATACTAGTCATGCTGGTGTAGTCTATAGCTGAGCTGGTTAAACTGTAGTAGGGTCCACATAGATACTAGTCATGCTGGTGTAGTCTATAGCTGAGCTGGTTAAACTGTAGTAGGGTCCACATAGATACTAGTCATGCTGGTGTAGTCTATAGCTGAGCTGGTTAAACTGTAGTAGGGTCCACATAGATACTAGTCATGTTGGTGTAGTCTATAGCTGAGCTGGTTAAACTGTAGTAGGGTCCACATAGATACTAGTCATGCTGGTGTAGTCTATAGCTGAGCTGGTTAAACTGTAGTAGGGTCCACATAGATACTAGTCATGCTGGTGTAGTCTATAGCTGAGCTGGTTAAACTGTAGTAGGGTCCACATAGATACTAGTCATGCTGGTGTAGTCAGAACCTGAGCTGGTTAAACTGTAGTAGGGTCCACATAGATACTAGTCATGCTGGTGTAGTCTATAGCTGAGCTGGTTAAACTGTAGTAGGGTCCACATAGATACTAGTCATGCTGGTGTAGTCTATAGCTGAGCTGGTTAAACTGTAGTAGGGTCCACATAGATACTAGTCATGCTGGTGTAGTCTATAGCTGAGCTGGTTAAACTGTAGTAGGGTCCACATAGATACTAGTCATGCTGGTGTAGTCTATAGCTGAGCTGGTTAAACTGTAGTAGGGTCCACATAGATACTAGTCATGCTGGTGTAGTCTATAGCTGAGCTGGTTAAACTGTAGTAGGGTCCACGTAGATACTAGTCATGCTGGTGTAGTCTATAGCTGAGCTGGTTAAACTGTAGTAGGGTCCACATAGATACTAGTCATGCTGGTGTAGTCTATAGCTGAGCTGGTTAAACTGTAGTAGGGTCCACATAGATACTAGTCATGCTGGTGTAGTCTATAGCTGAGCTGGTTAAACTGTAGTAGGGTCCACATAGATACTAGTCATGCTGGTGTAGTCTATAGCTGAGCTGGTTAAACTGTAGTAGGGTCCACATAGATACTAGTCATGCTGGTGTAGTCTATAGCTGAGCTGGTTAAACTGTAGTAGGGTCCACATAGATACTAGTCATGCTGGTGTAGTCTATAGCTGAGCTGGTTAAACTGTAGTAGGGTCCACATAGATACTAGTCATGCTGGTGTAGTCTATAGCTGAGCTGGTTAAACTGTAGTAGGGTCCACATAGATACTAGTCATGCTGGTGTAGTCTATAGCTGAGCTGGTTAAACTGTAGTAGGGTCCACATAGATACTAGTCATGCTGGTGTAGTCTATAGCTGAGCTGGTTAAACTGTAGTAGGGTCCACATAGATACTAGTCATGCTGGTGTAGTCTATAGCTGAGCTGGTTAAACTGTAGTAGGATCCACATAGATACTAGTCATGCTGGTGTAGTCTATAGCTGAGCTGGTTAAACTGTAGTAGGGTCCACATAGATACTAGTCATGCTGGTGTAGTCTATAGCTGAGCTGGTTAAACTGTAGTAGGGTCCACATAGATACTAGTCATGCTGGTGTAGTCTATAGCTGAGCTGGTTAAACTGTAGTAGGGTCCACATAGATACTAGTCATGCTGGTGGTGATGGTCCCCAGATGTGATGATTCATTCTGCTCTGTTTTATCTACAATGATTTAACTGATTTGATCTTCAGAAGATGTTATGATTTAAAATTCAATGTTTTCATTTTTTTGTAATTGCAATGTTTTAATCTTGTACATTTCCATGAATCCTGATGTCTGGTGTTGATGTATATTGGTTGTCATTCAGAACCATTGATATGTTTTCTCAGTTGGTTCTCTGTCTCTATGTAATTCTCCTCAGTATCATTGATCAGCTTGTTGGTCCTAATTGATGTGTTCTCTGTCACCTGGAGCTGCATGGAAAATGGTCCAGGAACTAAAGGACAATTCAGGACTAGTCAGCCCACTACAAGCTGGTATCACTTACTTTCTACTAAACTATATGGACTGGTTTCCCAGACACAGATTAATCCTAGTCCTGGACTAAAAAGTATGTTCAATGTAGATGTCCAGGAAACCGGCCCTAAATGTGTCATCTTTCATCCTCCCAAACTGCTCAGTCCAGCAACATTAAACCTGTCCAGCAGGTGGTGCTATTGACCAAACAATAAAACCAGCAGATATCTTGACTTGCCACTCAGTATATCAGTAATGTTCAGAATAGTACTTTAATATCATTGGAGATTGATGGTCTTTTTAATCCACTATCCAGAGTCAGGAACAGATGAAGTTAGGTCTGCTACTGTTCAGTGATTAAATATGATTTATGGTGATGGGAAATAATAAAAAACACTAAACTTCATCTAGTAATAGTTTTCCTTTGTTATTTATTCCAAGGTGTGTCTTTAACTTGTAAATATATTGTGTGGAGGTGAGCTAGTGGTGTGGCTGATAGAATAGAATGAAAAGGGAGGAGGGGAGGAAGAGGGGAGGAGTGAAGGGCTGTTCAAGAAACCAGATGAGGAAGAGGAAGATGTTCAGGGGAATTACTGTCTCTGTTCCAAATGGTTCCCTATTCCCTACGTAGTGCACTACGGTGCTTCTGACCAGGTCTAAAGTAGTGTTCTACGTAGGGAATAGGGTGTAGATTTATTACAATATCATGCTTTAGTGTTTGGCACAACAATATATTAGATCTCCACCCCCCCACTTCCTGTCTGTCATCCCCCAGTTCTGTTAAGACTTCCTCTCATTGAACTGGGCCTCATTCTAAATGGTCACTTTGTATTGATAGTCCATACTGGTCTTTACTATGGTTCTACATACAGTATCTGTATTGATAGTCCATACTGGGCTTTACTATGGTTCTACATACAGTACCTGTATTGATAGTCCATTCTGGTCTTTACTATGGTTCTACATACAGTACCTGTATTGATAGTCCATACTGGTCTTTACTATGGTTCTACATACAGTACCTGTATTGATAGTCCATTCTGGTCTTTACTATGGTTCTACATACAGTACCTGTATTGATAGTCCATACTGGTCTTTACTATGGTTCTACATACAGTACCTGTATTGATAGTCCATACTGGTCTTTACTATGGTTCTACATACAGTACCTGTATTGATAGTCCATTCTGGTCTTTACTATGGTTCTACATATAGTACCTGTATTGATAGTCCATACTGGTCTTTACTATGGTTCTACATACAGTACCTGTATTGATAGTCCATACTGGTCTTTACTATGGTTCTACATACAGTACCTGTATTGATAGTCCATACTGGACTTTACTATGGTTCTACATACAGTACCTGTATTGATAGTCCATACTGGTCTTTACTATGGTTCTACATACAGTACCTGTATTGATAGTCCATACTGGTCTTTACTATGGTTCTACATACAGTACCTGTATTGATAGTCCATACTGGTCTTTACTATGGTTCTACATACAGTACCTGTATTGATTTTTTTATTATAGTTTGTATTTAACACAACATTAAACATCACTATAAACACACATACAGTACAACAATTACATTTTACATTAACAACAAAAAAATCTTGACAAAAAACAGCTGGCCTAAAAACAATTACAATCTTCTATGATATATACATCGATCAAGTGTTTAAACTCCACTAACGAAACTAGATCATCACATTTTAAAATGTTCAGGAGAGAATTCCAGGACCACGGAGCTGAGTAACTAAAACTATTCCTACCATGACCTGTTCTAATGTTTGGTTCTGTTAGAAGCAAATCAGAATGGGACCGTAATTGATATTTATTTACTGACCTGACTAAAAAAGAACAGAGATATAATGTCATTTTACCCATCATGACCTTATAAATCAGTGTCTACCAGTGTTTAAGACTACTCAAGGTCAATGACGACCAGCCAACAGCGCTGTAGAGATCACAATGATGTGTTAGACGTTTCTGATTGGTAATGAACCTGAGGGCTGCATGATACACTGAATCAAGTGCTCTCAGGGTAGTGGCTGAGGCCTGCATGATACACTGAATCAAGTGCTCTCAGGGTAGTGGCTGAGGGCTGCATGATACACTGAATCAAGTGCTCTCAGGGTAGTGGCTGAGGGCTGCATGATACACTGAATCAGGTGCTCTCAGGGTAGTGGCTGAGGGCTGCATGATACACTGAATCAAGTGCTCTCAGGGTAGTGGCTGAGGGCTGCATGATACACTGAATCAAGTGCTCTCAGGGTCGTGGCTGAGGGCTGCATGATACACTGAATCAAGTGCTCTCAGGGTAGTGGCTGAGGGCTGCATGATACACTGAATCAAGTGCTCTCAGGGTAGTGGCTGAGGGCTGCATGATACACTGAATCAAGTGCTCTCAGGGTCGTGGCTGAGGGCTGCATGATACACTGAATCAAGTGCTCTCAGGGTAGTGGCTGAGGGCTGCATGATACACTGAATCAAGTGCTCTCAGGGTTGTGGCTGAGGGCTGCATGATATACTGAATCAAGTGCTCTCAGGGTAGTGGTTGAGGCCTGCATGATACACTGAATCAAGTGCTCTCAGGGTAGTGGCTGAGGGCTGCATGATACACTGAATCAAGTGCTCTCAGGGTAGTGGCTGAGGGCTGCATGATACACTGAATCAAGTGCTCTCAGGGTCGTGGTTGAGGGCTGCATGATACACTGAATCAAGTGCTCTCAGGGTAGTGGCTGAGGGCTGCATGATACACTGAATCAAGTGCTCTCAGGGTAGTGGCTGAGGGCTGCATGATACACTGAATCAAGTGCTCTCAGGGTCGTGGCTGAGGGCTGCATGATACACTGAATCAAGTGCTCTCAGGGTAGTGGCTGAGGGCTGCATGATACACTGAATCAAGTGCTCTCAGGGTTGTGGCTGAGGGCTGCATGATATACTGAATCAAGTGCTCTCAGGGTAGTGGTTGAGGCCTGCATGATACACTGAATCAAGTGCTCTCAGGGTAGTGGCTGAGGGCTGCATGATACACTGAATCAAGTGCTCTCAGGGTAGTGGCTGAGGGCTGCATGATACACTGAATCAAGTGCTCTCAGGGTCGTGGTTGAGGGCTGCATGATACACTGAATCAAGTGCTCTCAGGGTAGTGGCTGAGGGCTGCATATATATAACGTCACTAAAATCTAAAACCGCCAGTAATGTACATCGTACCGGCTCCTTCCTGGCCTCCAGAGAAAAACAAGCCTTATGCCGGTAATAAAAACCTATTTTCAGCTTGAGCTTCCTTATCAAGTTCTCTACATGAACAGTGAAGCTCAGCTTGTCATCAACCCACACACCCAAATATAGGTACACTTTGACTTGCTCTATAGTATGTCCAGACAATGTAGCAATGACATGATTAGTAACATGCCTGGCATTTGAAATTCAGAACCAGCTTCAAATCATACAGATTCTGTTGTATGATGTTAAATGCTCTTTGGGCATTTTCAAAAGCTAAAGATAAACTACTAAAGATAAACTACTAAAGATAAACTACTACCACTTGAATAAAGAACAGTATCATCTGCATTAAAATGAACATCCGCTGTTTCAATAAGATCCCCAATGTTGTTGATATACAAAATGAACATCCGCTGTTTCATTAAGATCCCCAATGTTGTTGATATACAAAATGAACATCCGCTGTTTCATTAAGATCCCCAATGTTGTTGATATACAAAATGAACATCCGCTGTTTCATTAAGATCCCCAATGTTGTTGATATACAAAATGAACATCCTCTGTTTCATTAAGATCCCCAATGTTGTTGATATACAAAATGAACATCCTCTGTTTCATTAAGATCCTCAATGTTGTTGATATACAAAATGAACATCCGCTGTTTCATTAAGATCCCCAATGTTGTTGATATACAAAATGAACATCCTCTGTTTCATTAAGATCCCCAATGTTGTTGATATACAAAATGAACAACCGCTGTTTCATTAAGATCCCCAATGTTGTTGATATACAAAATGAACATCCTCTGTTTCATTAAGATCCACAATGTTGTTGATATACAAAATGAACAACCGCTGTTTCATTAAGATCCACAATGTTGTTGATATACAAAAGGAACAACAGTGGGCCCAAAATAGAACCTTGCGGAACACCTGAGCATACCTCTATGGACTCAGATTTACAACCATCCGCCATTACACATTGTGTACGATTTGATAGGTAATTTATAAACCAGTCTAGATCATGACCTGTAATTCCACAACATTTTAACCTTTGCACTAATACAGCATGGTCCACGGTGTCAAAAGCCTTTGACAAATCAATAAAGACAGACACACTTGTTGTCAAGAGCACAGTGGATGTCATTTAAAACCTTCAATGTTGCTGAAACAGTGCTGTGGCCAGACCTAAAGCCTGACTGCATTCCATTAAAGAAGTTGTTTTCTTGGAGGTAGGCCTTCAGCTCCCTACTAACTAAGGACTCCAGTACCTTTGACAGTACAGACGATGTTGATATGGGTCGATAGTTGTCAAGTAGCGAAGGATCTCCACCTTTCAGGAGAGGCAGCACAAAAGCAGATTTACATAACTTGGGGATTTCCTTCACGTCAAGCGTGAGGTGAAACATATAGGGGAGAGCAATGATGTCAGCAGCCAGGTGTAGGAAGCAGGGGTCTAGTTCATCAGGGCCAGGGGATTTTGTTCTATCAATTTATTTCAGGGCTTTACACACTTCTGAAACAGAGAAGGATGAGAAGGAGAACCTGGTGAAGGAGTGTACAGGGGTGTCAGGGATGAGAAGGAGAAACTGGTGAAGGAGTGCACAGGGGTATCAGGGATGAGAAGGAGAACCTGGTGAAGGAGTGTACAGGGGTGTCAGGGATGAGAAGGGGAACCTGGTGAAGGAGTGCACAGGGGTGTCAGGGATGAGAAGGATAACCTGGTGAAGGAGTGTACAGGGGTCTCAGGGATGAGAAGGAGAACCTGTTGAAGGAGTGTACAGGGGTGTCAGGGAGGAGAAGGAGAACCTGGTGAAGGAGCACACAGAGGTGTCAGGGATGAGAAGGAGAACCTGGTGAAGGAGTGCACAGGGGTGTCAGGGATGAGAAGGAGAACCTGGTGAATGAGTGTACAGGGGTGTCAGGGATGAGAAGGAGAACCTGGTGAAGGAGTGTACAGGGGTGTTAGGGATGAGAAGGAGAACCTGGTGAAGGAGTGCACAGGGGTGTCAGGGATGAGAAGGAGAACCTGGCGAAGGAGTGTACAGGGGTGTCAGGGATGAGAAGGAGAAACTGGTGAAGGAGTGTACAGGGGTGTCAGGGAGGAGAAGGAGAACCTGGTGAAGGATTGCACAGGGGTGTCAGGGATGAGAAGGAGAACCTGGTGAAGGAGTGTACAGGGGTGTCAGGGATGAGAAGGAGAACCTGGTGAAGGAGTGTACAGGGGTCTCAGGGATGAGAAGGAGAACCTGGTGAAGGAGTGTACAGGGGTGTCAGGGATGAGAAGGAGAAACTGGTGAAGGAGTGTACAGGGGTGTCAGGGAGGAGAAGGAGAACCTGGTGAAGGATTGCACAGGGGTGTCAGGGATGAGAAGGAGAACCTGGTGAAGGAGTGTACAGGGGTGTCAGGGATGAGAAGGAGAACCTGGTGAAGGAGTGCACAGGGGTGTCAGGGATGAGAAGGAGAACCTGGTGAAGGAGTGTACAGGGATGAGGAGGAGAACCTGGTGAAGGAGGGCACAGGGGTGTCAGGGATGAGAAGGAGAACCTGGTGAAGGAGTGTACAGGGATGAGAAGGAGAACCTGGTGAAGGAGTGTACAGGGGTGTCAGGGATGAGAAGGAGAACCTGGTGAAGGAGTGTACAGGGATGAGAAGGAGAACCTGGTGAAGGAGTGCACAGGAGTCTCAGGTAAATTCACAGGGGGGGTTTAACATTTTTAAACAAACTGCCTGCATCTATAAAATGCTGATTCAAGGCTTTCAGAATGGAGGTTCTCTCAGTTACAACCTGAGTGTCGACCAACACTAGTTTGGGAATCTGTGAATCTTCTTTTCACTCCAAACCTTTCACTACTTGTCAAAATGTGGAGGGATTATTTAAATGATCTGAAGTAGATTTCAGGGAGTGGTCTGCTTTCACTTTTCAGATCATAATGATCTGTAGTAGATTTCAGGTAGTGGTCTGCTTTCACTTTTCAGATCATAATGATCTGTAGTAGATTTCAGGGAGTGGTCTGCTTCACTTTTCAGATCTTAATTATCTGTAGTAGATTTCAGGTAGTGGTCTGCTTTCACTTTTCAGATCATAATGATCTGTAGTAGATTTCAGGGAGTGGTCTGCTTTCACTTTTCAGATCATAATGATCTGTAGTAGATTTCAGGGAGTGGTCTGCTTTCACTTTTCAGATCATAATGATCTGAGGTAGATTTCAGGGATTGGTCTGCTTTCACTTTTCAGATCATAATGATCTGTAGTAGATTTCAGGGAGTGGTCTGCTTTATCTTTTCAGATCATAATGATCTGTAGTAGATTTCAGGGAGTGGTCTGCTTTCACTTTTCAGATCATAATGATCTGTAGTAGATTTCAGGTAGTGGTCTGCTTTCACTTTTCAGATCATAATGATCTGTAGTAGATTTCAGGGAGTGGTCTGCTTTCACTTTTCAGATCATAATGATCTGTAGTAGATTTCAGGTAGTGGTCTGCTTTCATTTTTCAGATCATAATGATCTGTAGTAGATTTCAGGTAGTGGTCTGCTTTCACTTTTCAGATCAAAGCCACACCCATATTTCTAAGACGTTTAAAAGCCATCCAATCATCCGCTGAGCCAGACCCTCTTGCTTTAACCCACATAGCATTTAGTTCCCTTATGATTTTAGTACGTTCCTCAGTAAACCAGGGCTTCTCTCTGCCCTTAATCCTGAATGTATTTAAAGGGGCCTATTGCATACATCCTGGAATGCATTGTGGAAGTAAGAAAAGGCTAATTCAACATCAGGGATTAATTCTATTCCATTCAATGCTGGTTACATCATGTAAAACACCTGGAGTATCAAACAGCTTCCTGTTTCTTTTCGTAATGACACGTGGAGAATGCTCAGTAATTTGACCATCTCTCACACAGGCAAGAGCACAGTGATCACTTATGTTATTTGTAAAAATACCAGAAGCATTAAAACGATGAAGAGTATCGGTTAAGATTAAAACAATCAAAGAGGATTTCAGAGGATCCTTTATATTCAACCTCGTGTTGACAATCTGAGTGAGATTATAGGTTTTGTATAGAATTTAGAGATGATCAGAGCTAGATGTTAACCAGTCCTGATTCAGATCACCCATCAGGACAAAGTCAGAGTTGACATGCTGTGATAATCTGAAAATACAATCCAGAGAGACAGCAGGAGCAGATGGTCAATAACAACAAGACACAACAATATTTAAACAGGAGCAGATGGTCTATAACAACAAGATACAACAATATTTAAACAGGAGCAGATGGTCTATAACAACAAGATACAACAATATTTAAACAGTAGCAGATGGTCTATAACAACAAGATACAACAATATTTAAACAGGAGCAGATGGTCTATAACAACAAGATACAACAATATTTAAACAGGAGCAGATGGTCAATAACAACAAGACACAACAATATTTAAACAGGAGCAGATGGTCAATAACAACAAGATACAACAATATTTAAACAGGAGCAGATGGTCAATAACAACAAGATACAACAATATTTAAACAGCAGCAGATGGTCTATAACAACAAGACACAACAATATTTAAACAGGAGCAGATGGTCAATAACAACAAGATACAACAATATTTAAACAGGAGCAGATGGTCAATAACAACAAGATACAACAATATTTAAACAGCAGCAGATGGTCTATAACAACAAGACACAACAATATTTAAACAGGAGCAGATGGTCAATAACAACAAGATACAACAATATTTAAACAGTAGCAGATGGTCTATAACAACAAGATACAACAATATTTAAACAGTAGCAGATGGTCTATAACAACAAGATACAACAATATTTAAACAGGAGCAGATGGTCTATAACAACAAGATACAACAATATTTAAACAGGAGCAGATGGTCTATAACAACAAGATACAACAATATTTAAACAGGAGCAGATGGTCTATAACAACAAGATACAACAATATTTAAACAGGAGCAGATGGTCTATAACAACAAGATACAACAATATTTAAACAGGAGCAGATGGTCAATAACAACAAGATACAACAATATTTAAACAGGAGCAGATGGTCTGTAACAACAAGATACAACAATATTTAAACAGGAGCAGATGGTCTATAACAACAAGATACAACAATATTTAAACAGGAGCAGATGGTCTATAACAACAAGATACAACAATATTTAAACAGGAGCAGATGGTCTATAACAACAAGACACAACAATATTTAAACAGGAGCAGATGGTCAATAACAACAAGATACAACAATATTTAAACAGGAGCAGATGGTCTATAACAACAAGATACAACAATATTTAAACAGGAGCAGATGGTCTATAACAACAAGACACAACAATATTTAAACAGAGCAGATGGTCTATAACAACAAGATACAACAATATTTAAACAGGAGCAGATGGTCAATAACAACAAGACACAACAATATTTAAACAGGAACCAAGGTTAAGGTTCAACCACAGATATTCAACTTGCTGAGGTTTAGTAGAAGTCAGACCGCTGAGAACTTGTGTTTTACGTAAACAGCAACACCTCCACCCTTAGATTTACCATCTGCACCTAAAACATTGTAACCATTTATGCCAATATTTTAGTCTGTAATATATTTTTGGAGCCAGGTTTCAGAAAGCATAAATACATCAGAGTCGTCAGTTTTATCCATATATCCACAACATGAAGCTTCAGCAGCAGACTTCTTACATTCATACGCAGAAACTTCCGCTCTGACTCCTTAATTGGGCAGGGGGAAGAATGTCAGGACCTGGGTCAGATTGCACATTTCCAGACAGTAGAAGCAGCAAGATAATGGCCAGTCTAGATCGGGGGTTACAACATTTGGATTTATAGACAGCACTTGAAGGACAATCCATAGTCACCAGAATCTTTAACGCCACAACATTCAGGAGATGTGTAAAGTCCAGAGACATGGTTAAGTACCAAGAAAACAGTCCTGACATGTAAGAGCAAGAGTCCCATTTCTCCCATGTTGTTTGGGATGTATGTGCATAGATCTCACGTGCATTCACAGAGCAGGCGTGTGGTTTCTCCCAAAACTCGAGGGAGAAACAGTCATATTTTTCCTCATTACATTTACATTTACATTTAAGTCATTTAGCTGACGCTCTTATCCAGAGCGACTTACAAATTGGAAAGTTCATACATATTCATCCAGAGCAGAGCAGGCGTGTGGTTTCTCCCAAAACTCGAGGGAGAAACCGTCATATATTTCCTCATTCACAGAGCAGGCGTGTGGTTTCTCCCAAAACTCGAGGGAGAAACAGTCATATATTTCCTCATTCACAGAGCAAGCGTGTGGTTTCTCCCACACCTTTGAACAACAGCAACATGTTCCTTTATGGCCTCATCTTTGACCTGAGAGAAACACAGCATCAATCTAAGACATGTAGCCAACACAATGCTGAACCCTCATTAAACGAGCTAAAAACTAAATAATAAACAAACATAGTAACAATGAGTAGATGTGTCCAAACTTTTGACTGGTCCTGTATGTTAAGGGGATGGTTCACCCCAATAGAAAGGTTCATACCTCTAAATACCATCTTATTAGATGGAGCCATTTCCCCCCATTAGTTTGGGATTCAGACCTGCAGTCATCTTGATTTCAGACACTTTGGAGAAGTGTTCCACAGGCAGTAAATCTATTGTAGAATAAATGGAACCTGGATCCATTTCATTCTATTAACATGGTTTATGTATTTGTAAGATTTCAAATAGTATTTGAATCCAGGGTCGTATTCGTTAGAGAACACTGTAGCAAAACATTTAGCAACATAATTATTTTAGTTCAGTTAGTCCCTCCCTGTTTCAGTTGATTTTCTTCAGTTTGGTGCCTAGTGAATATGATTCAGGTCTCCGTGGAAACATCAATGTAAATTCACCTTTGATTTTTACTCCTCACTTTCCCTTTCAGGTCCATAGGGTTTTACTGCCCCCTGCTGGAGACTGGAGCACACTGCAGTCCCTTTCAGGTCCATAGGGTTTTACTGCCCCCTGCTGGAGACTGGAGCACACTGCAGTCCCTTTCAGGTCCATAGGGTTTTACTGCCCCCTGCTGGAGACTGGAGCACACTGCAGTCCCTTTCAGGTCCATAGGGTTTTACTGCCCCCTGCTGGAGACTGCAGCCGGATGATGAGGCCCTCATCAATACAGGTACTGTATGTAGAACCATAGTAAAGACCAGTATGGACTATCAATACAGGTACTGTATGTAGAACCATAGTAAAGCCCAGTATGGACAATCAATACAAAGTGACCATTTAGAATGAGGCCCAGTTCAATGAGAGGAAGTCTTAACATTTACATTTACATTTAAGTCATTTAGCAGACGCTCTTATCCAGAGCGACTTACAAATTGGTGCATTCACCTTATGATATCCAGTGGAACAACCACTTTACAATAGTGCATCTAACTCTTTTAAGGGGGAGGGGGGGGTTAGAAGGATTACTTTATCCTATCCTAGGTATTCCTTAAAGAGGTGGGGTTTCAGGTGTCTCCGGAAGGTGGTGATTGACTCCGCTGACCTGGCGTCGTGAGGGAGTTTGTTCCACCATTGGGGTGCCAGAGCAGCGAACAGTTTTGACTGGGCTGAGCGGGAACTGTACTTCCTCAGAGGTAGGGAGGCGAGCAGGCCAGAGGTGGATGAACGCAGTGCCCTTGTTTGGGTGTAGGGCCTGATCAGAGCCTGAAGGTACGGAGGTGCCGTTCCCCTCACAGCTCCGTAGGCAAGCACCATGGTCTTGTAGCGGATGCGAGCTTCAACTGGAAGCCAGTGGAGAGAGCGGAGGAGCGGGGTGACGTGAGAGAACTTGGGAAGGTTGAACACCAGACGGGCTGCGGCGTTCTGGATGAGTTGTAGGGGTTTAATAGCACAGGCAGGGAGCCCAGCCAACAGCGAGTTGCAGTAGTCCAGACGGGAGATGACAAGTGCCTGGATTAGGACCTGCGCCGCTTCCTGTGTGAGGCAGGGTCGTACTCTGCGAATGTTGTAGAGCATGAACCTACAGGAACGGGTCACCGCCTTGATGTGAGTTGAGAACGACAGGGTGTTGTCCAGGATCACGCCAAGGTTCTTAGCACTCTGGGAGGAGGACACAATGGAGTTGTCAACCGTGATGGCGAGATCATGGAACGGGCAGTCCTTCCCCGGGAGGAAGAGCAGCTCCGTCTTGCCGAGGTTCAGCTTGAGGTGGTGATCCGTCATCCACACTGATATGTCTGCCAGACATGCAGAGATGCGATTCGCCACCTGGTTATCAGAGGGGGGAAAGGAGAAGATTAATTGTGTGTCGTGTGCATAGCAATGATAGGAGAGACCATGTGAGGATATGACAGAGCCAAGTGACTTGGTGTATAGCGAGAATAGGAGAGGGCCTAGAACAGAGCCCTGGGGGACACCAGTGGTGAGAGCACGTGGTGCGGAGACAGATTCTCGCCACGCCACCTGGTAGGAGCGACCTGTCAGGTAGGACGCAATCCAAGCGTGGGCCGCGCCGGAGATGCCCAGCTCGGAGAGGGTGGAGGGGAGGATCTGATGGTTCACAGTATCAAAGGCAGCCGATAGGTCTAGAAGGATGAGAGCAGAGGAGAGAGAGTTAGCTTTAGCAGTGCGGAGCGCCTCCGTGACACAGAGAAGAGCAGTCTCAGTTGAATGACTAGTCTTGAAACCTGACTGATTTGGATCAAGAAGGTCATTCTGAGAGAGATAGCAGGAGAGCTGGCCAAGGACGGCACGTTCAAGAGTTTTGGAGAGAAAAGAAAGAAGGGATACTGGTCTGTAGTTGTTGACATCGGAGGGATCGAGTGTAGGTTTTTTCAGAAGGGGTGCAACTCTCGCTCTCTTGAAGACGGAAGGGACGTAGCCAGCGGTCAAGGATGAGTTGATGAGTGAGGTGAGGTAAGGGAGAAGGTCTCCGGAAATGGTCTGGAGAAGAGAGGAGGGGATAGGGTCAAGCGGGCAGGTTGTTGGGCGGCCGGCCGTCACAAGACGCGAGATTTCATCTGGAGAGAGAGGGGAGAAAGAGGTCAAAGCACAGGGTAGGGCAGTGTGAGCAGAACCAGCGGTGTCGTTTGACTTAGCAAACGAGGATCGGATGTCGTCGACCTTCTTTTCAAAATGGTTGACGAAGTCATCCGCAGAGAGTGAGGAGGGGGGAGGAGGGGGAGGAGGATTCAGGAGGGAGGAGAAGGTGGCAAAGAGCTTCCTAGGGTTAGAGGCAGATGCTTGGAATTTAGAGTGGTAGAAAGTGGCTTTAGCAGCAGAGACAGAAGAGGAGAATGTAGAGAGGAGGGAGTGAAAGGATGCCAGGTCCGCAGGGAGGCGAGTTTTCCTCCATTTCCGCTCGGCTGCCCGGAGCCCTGTTCTGTGAGCTCGCAGTGAGTTGTCGAGCCACGGAGCAGGAGAGGAGGACCGAGCCGGCCTGGAGGATAGGGGACATAGAGAGTCAAAGGATGCAGAAAGGGAGGAGAGGAGGGTTGAGGAGGCAGAATCAGGAGATAGGTTGGAGAAGGTTTGAGCAGAGGGAAGAGATGATAGGATGGAAGAGGAGAGAGTAGCGGGGGAGAGAGAGCGAAGGTTGGGACGGCGCGATACCATCCGAGTAGGGGCAGTGTGGGAAGTGTTGGATGAGAGCGAGAGGGAAAAGGATACAAGGTAGTGGTCGGAGACTTGGAGGGGAGTTGCAATGAGATTAGTGGAAGAACAGCATCTAGTAAAGATGAGGTCAAGCGTATTGCCTGCCTTGTGAGTAGGGGGGGAAGGTGAGAGGGTGAGGTCAAAAGAGGAGAGGAGTGGAAAGATGGAGGCAGAGAGGAATGAGTCAAAGGTAGACGTGGGGAGGTTAAAGTCACCCAGAACTGTGAGAGGTGAGCCATCCTCAGGAAAGGAACTTATCAGGGCGTCAAGCTCATTGATGAACTCTCCAAGGGAACCTGGAGGGCGATAAATGATAAGGATGTTAAGCTTGAAAGGGCTGGTAACTGTGACAGCATGGAATTCAAAGGAGGCGATAGACAGATGGGTCAGGGGAGAAAGAGAGAATGTCCACTTGGGAGAGATGAGGATCCCAGTGCCACCACCCCGCTGACCAGAAGCTCTCGGGGTGTGCGAGAACACGTGGGCAGACGAGGAGAGAGCAGTAGGAGTAGCAGTGTTATCAGTGGTAATCCATGTTTCCGTCAGTGCCAAGAAGTCGAGGGACTGGAGGGACGCATAGGCTGAGATGAACTCTGCCTTGTTGGCCGCAGATCGGCAGTTCCAGAGGCTGCCGGAGACCTGGAACTCCACGTGGGTCGTGCGCGTTGGAACCACCAGGTTAGGGTAGCGGCGGCCACGCGGTGTGAAGCGTTTGTATGGTCTGTGCAGAGAGGAGAGAAGAGGGATAGACAGACACATAGTTGACAGGCTACAGAAGAAGCTACGCTAATGCAAAGGAGATTGGAATGACAAGTGGACTACACGTCTCGAATGTTCAGAAAGTTAAGCTTACGTTGCAAAAATAAAATAAAATCTTATTGACTAAAATGATATAGTACTGCTGGCGGTGAAGTAGGCTGGCTAGCAGTAGCTGCGTTGTTGACTTTGTTTGAAAGTGTAGCTGGCTAGGTAACCTCTAACTGGCTAGGTAACCTTGACAATTTCTCAAAACTACACAATTATCTTGGATACAAGGACAGCAAAGACAACTATGTAGCTAGCTAACACTACGCTAATCAAGTCGTTCCGTTGTAATGTAAGTTGTAATGTGAGTTTCTACAGTGCTGCTATTCGGTAGAAGTTGGCTAGCTAGCAGTGTTGACTAGGTAGGAGAACGGCAGCGCGGCGGATGAAAATAGCTGGCTAGTTAACCGAATAATTACTCAAACCAACTCTAAGCTACACAATTATCTTAGATACAAAGATAGCAAAGACAACTATGTAGCTAGCTAACACTACACTAATCAAGTCGTTCCGTTGTAATGTAATCGTTTCTGCAGTGCTGCTATTCGGTGGCTAGCTGGCTAGCTAGCAGTGTTGACTACGTTACGTTACGTTAGGACGAAAATAGCTGGCTAGCGAACCTCAATAACTACACAATTATCTTTGATACAAAGACGGCTAAGATCAAACAAATCAAACCGTTGTAATGAAAATGAAATACTTTAACTGCTGCGGAAAAGGAGGAGGTTGAAAGGGGGGTGAGTGTAACGGATGTGAATGCGACTCGCTCCAAACCGGAAGTGCACGATAACATGTGAAGGTGTTCAGATTGACCAGATCAAAGTGACAGCCATCAAGAACATGCCACCGTCTACCGATCAAGAGGGTGTACAAAGGTTCTTAGATATGGTTAACTATGTGGGTAAATGTGTACCTGGTCTGTCAACTCCCACCAGTCAGATGAGAAGTGTACTGTGTAAAACTACAGAGTGGTGTTGGAACAGTCATCAGCAGAAAGAGTTGGAGCAGCTCAAGGCATTGATCATGAACGCTCCAGTACTGAGGTTCTGTGATGCTCAACACCAACATCTCAGCAGATGCCTCTAAAGCAGGTTTAGGTGCTGTGTTGTTACAGCAGTATGATACTAGGTGGTGTCCAGATGCCTCTAAAGCAGGTTTAGGTGCTGTGTTGTTACAGCAGTGTGATACTAGGTGGTGTCCAGATGCCTCTAAAGCAGGTTTAGGTGCTGTGTTGTTACAGCAGTATGATACTAGGTGGTGTCCAGATGCCTCTAAAGCAGGTTTAGGTGCTGTGTTGTTACAGCAGTATGATACTAGGTGGTGTCCAGATGCCTCTAAAGCAGGTTTAGGTGCTGTGTTGTTACAGCAGTATGATACTAGGTGGTGTCCAGATGCCTCTAAAGCAGGTTTAGGTGCTGTGTTGTTACAGCAGTATGATACTAGGTGGTGTCCAGATGCCTCTAAAGCAGGTGTAGGTGCTGTGTTGTTACAGCAGTATGATACTAGGTGGTGTCCAGATGCCTCTAAAGCAGGTTTAGGTGCTGTGTTTTTACAGCAGTATGATACTAGGTGGTGTCCAGATGCCTCTAAAGCAGGTTTAGGTGCTGTGTTGTTACAGCAGTATGATACTAGGTGGTGTCCAGATGCCTCTAAAGCAGGTTTAGGTGCTGTGTTGTTACAGCAGTATGATACTAGGAGGTGTCCAGATGCCTCTAAAGCAGGTTTAGGTGCTGTGTTGTTACAGCAGTATGATACTAGGTGGTGTCCAGATGCCTCTAAAGCAGGTTTAGGTGCTGTGTTGTTACAGCAGTATGATACTAGGTGGTGTCCAGATGCCTCTAAAGCAGGTTTAGGTGCTGTGTTGTTACAGCAGTATGATACTAGCTGGTGTCCAGATGCCTCTAAAGCAGGTTTAGGTGCTGTGTTGTTACAGCAGTATGACACTAGGTGGTGTCCAGATGCCTCTAAAGCAGGTTTAGGTGCTGTGTTGTTACAGCAGTATGATACTAGGTGGTGTCCAGATGCCTCTAAAGCAGGTTTAGGTGCTGTGTTGTTACAGCAGTATGATACTAGGTGGTGTCCAGATGCCTCTAAAGCAGGTTTAGGTGCTGTGTTGTTACAGCAGTATGATACTAGGTGGTGTCCAGATGCCTCTAAAGCAGGATTAGGTGCTGTGTTGTTACAGCAGTATGATACTAGGTGGTGTCCAGATGCCTCTAAAGCAGGTTTAGGTGCTGTGTTGTTACAGCAGTATGATACTAGGTGGTGTCCAGATGCCTCTAAAGCAGGTTTAGGTGCTGTGTTGTTACAGCAGTATGATACTAGGTGGTGTCCAGATGCCTCTAAAGCAGGTTTAGGTGCTGTGTTGTTACAGCAGTATGATACTAGGTGGTGTCCAGATGCCTCTAAAGCAGGTTTAGGTGCTGTGTTGTTACAGCAGTATGACACTAGGTGGTGTCCAGATGCCTCTAAAGCAGGTTTAGGTGCTGTGTTGTTACAGCAGTATGATACTAGGTGGTGTCCAGATGCCTCTAAAGCAGGTTTAGGTGCTGTGTTGTTACAGCAGTATGACACTAGGTGGTGTCCAGATGCCTCTAAAGCAGGTTTAGGTGCTGTGTTGTTCCAGCAGTATGATACTAGGTGGTGTCCAGATGCCTCTAAAGCAGGTTTAGGTGCTGTGTTGTTACAGCAGTATGATACTAGGTGGTGTCCAGATGCCTCTAAAGCAGGTTTAGGTGCTGTGTTGTTACAGCAGTATGATACTAGGTCGTGTCCAGATGCCTCTAAAGCAGGTTTAGGTGCTGTGTTGTTACAGCAGTATGATACTAGGTGGTGTCCAGATGCCTCTAAAGCAGGTTTAGGTGCTGTGTTGTTACAGCAGTATGATACTAGGTGGTGTCCAGATGCCTCTAAAGCAGGTTTAGGTGCTGTGTTGTTACAGCAGTATGACAGTAGGTGGTGTCCAGATGCCTCTAAAGCAGGTTTAGGTGCTGTGTTGTTACAGCAGTATGATACTAGGTGGTGTCCAGATGCCACTAAAGCAGGTTTAGGTGCTGTGTTGTTACAGCAGTATGATACTAGGTGGTGTCCAGATGCCTCTAAAGCAGGTTTAGGTGCTGTGTTGTTACAGCAGTATGATACCAGGTGGTGTCCAGATGCCTCTAAAGCAGGTTTAGGTGCTGTGTTGTTATAGCAGTATGACACTAGGTGGTGTCCAGATGCCTCTAAATCAGGTTTAGGTGCTGTGTTGTTACAGCAGTATGATACTAGGTGGTGTCCAGATGCCTCTAAAGCAGGTTTAGGTGCTGTGTTACGGCAGTATGATACTAGGTGGTGTCCAGATGCCTCTAAAGCAGGTTTAGGTGCTGTGTTGTTACAGCAGTATGATACTAGGAGGGGGTCCAGATGCCTCTAAAGCAGGTTTAGGTGCTGTGTTGTTACAGCAGTATGATACTAGGTGGTGTCCAGATGCCTCTAAAGCAGGTTTAGGTGCTGTGTTGTTACAGCAGTATGATACTAGGTGGTGTCCAGATGCCTCTAAAGCAGGTTTAGGTGCTGTGTTGTTACAGCAGTATGATACTAGGTGGTGTCCAGATGCCTCTAAAGCAGGTTTAGGTGCTGTGTTGTTACAGCAGTATGACACTAGGTGGTGTCCAGATGCCTCTAAAGCAGGTTTAGGTGCTGTATTGTTACAGCAGTATGATACTAGGTGGTGTCCAGATGCCTCTAAAGCAGGTTTAGGTGCTGTGTTGTTACAGCATAATGACACTAGGTGGTGTCCAGATGCCTCTAAAGCAGGTTTAGGTGCTGTGTTGTTACAGCAGTATGACACTAGGTGGTGTCCAGATGCCTCTAAAGCAGGTTTAGGTGCTGTGTTGTTACAGCAGTATGATACTAGGTGGTGTCCAGATGCCTCTAAAGCAGGTTTAGGTGCTGTGTTGTTACAGCAGTATGATACTAGGTGGTGTCCAGATGCCTCTAAAGCAGGTTTAGGTGCTGTGTTGTTACAGCATAATGACACTAGGTGGTGTCCAGATGCCTCTAAAGCAGGTTTAGGTGCTGTGTTGTTACAGCAGTATGATACCAGGTGGTGTCCAGATGCCTCTAAAGCAGGTTTAGGTGCTGTGTTGTTACAGCAGTATGATACTAGGTGGTGTCCAGATGCCTCTAAAGCAGGTTTAGGTGCTGTGTTGTTACAGCATAATGACACTAGGTGGTGTCCAGATGCCTCTAAAGCAGGTTTAGGTGCTGTGTTGTTACAGCAGTATGATACTAGGTGGTGTCCAGATGCCTCTAAAGCAGGTTTAGGTGCTGTGTTGTTACAGCAGTATGATACTAGGTGGTGTCCAGATGCCTCTAAAGCAGGTTTAGGTGCTGTACATATACTATTCTTCTGATATACTACAGATGTACTCCATGTTGTCTCTGCATCACATCACAGTACACAGTATATATATATATATATCAGTGTTTGTCCTAATATTTTCTTTTACTTTTTAGATTTGCCCTCTGTGAGCTGGGAACACAAGCATTTAGTTAGATATTACTGCACTGTTGGAGCCAGGAACACAAGCAATGTTAGATATTACTGCACTGTTGGAGCCAGGAACACAAGCATTTAGTTAGATTATACTGCACTGTTGGAGCCAGGAACACAAGCATTGTTAGATATTACTACACTGTTGGAGCCAGGAACACAAGCATTGTTAGATATTACTGCACTGTTGGAGCCAGGAACACAAGCATTTAGTTAGATATTACTGCACTGTTGGAGCCAGGAACACAAGCAATGTTAGATATTACTGCACTGTAGGAGCCAGGAACACAAGCATTGTTAGATATTACTGCACTGTTGGAGCCAGGAACACAAGCATTGTTAGATATTACTGCACTGTTGGAGCTAGGAACACAATCATTTCACTACACCCACAATAACATCTGATAAATGTGTATGAGACCAATAAAATAAAATGTGATTGTATTTTTGAAAGTGTTAGATAATTCTCAATCCGCGTTGTGTCTTGTCTAAGAACAGTCCTTATCCGTGGTGCTGTATATTAACCATATACCACACCTCCTCAGTCCTTATCCGTGGTGCTGTATATTAACCATATACCACACCTCCTCAGTCCTTATCCGTGGTGCTGTATATTAACCATATACCACACCTCCTCAGTCCTTATCCGTGGTGCTGTATATTAACCATATACCACACCTCCTCAGTCCTTATCCGTGGTACTGTATATTACCATATACCACACCTCCTCAGTCCTTATCCGTGGTGCTGTATATTAACCATATACCACACCTCCTCAGGCCTTATCCGTGGTACTGTATATTAACCATATACCACACCTACTCAGGCCTTATCCGTGGTACTGTATATTAACCATATACCACACCTCCTCAGTCCTTATCCGTGGTGCTGTATATTAACCATATACCACACCTCCTCAGTCCTTATCCATGGTACTGTATATTAACCATATACCACACCTCCTCAGTCCTTATCCATGGTGCTGTATGTTAACCATATACCACACCTCCTCAGTCCTTATCCGTGGTACTGTATATTAACCATATACCACACCTCCTCAGTCCTTATCCGTGGTACTGTATATTAACCATATACCACACCTCCTCAGTCCTTATCCGTGGTGCTGTATATTAACCATATACCACACCTCCTCAGTCCTTATCCGTGGTACTGTATATTAACCATATACCACACCTCCTCAGTCCTTATCCGTGGTGCTGTATATTAACCATATACCACACCTCCTCAGTCCTTATCCGTGGTGCTGTATATTAACCATATACCACACCTCCTCAGTCCTTATCCGTGGTACTGTATATTAACCATATACCACACCTCCTCAGTCCTTATCCGTGGTGCTGTATATTAACCATATACAACACCTCCTCAGTCCTTATCCGTGGTACTGTATATTAACCATATACCACACCTCCTCAGTCCTTATCCGTGGTACTGTATATTAACCATATACCACACCTCCTCAGGCCTTATCCGTGGTGCTGTATATTAACCATATACCACACCTCCTCAGTCCTTATCCGTGGTACTGTATATTAACCATATACCACACCTCCTCAGTCCTTATCCGTGGTACTGTATATTAACCATATACCACACCTCCTCAGTCCTTATCCGTGGTGCTGTATATTAACCATATACCACACCTCCTCAGTCCTTATCTGTGTTACTGTATATTAACCATATACCACACCTCCTCAGTCCTTATCCGTGGTACTGTATATTAACCATATACCACACCTCCTCAGGCCTTATTGCTTAATTACAACACATAGGTGTATTATAAGGCATTATAAAGGTCATTAAAATAATGATACAGACGTACTTCATAGAAACTGTTACCCTTCAGATATTCTAACAACTCACATTTTAAGATTCATTATGTCATTTGTTCCATGTTAAGGGCTCTAACCTTGGAACAAAACTATTTTTTCTCCCTCTTGCTGTTGCATGCAGTTCCTCTCTCTCTTCCTCCATTCCTCTAACCCCTCCCTCCCTCTAACCCCAGCCCTCTGGCAGAACCAGGAAGTCCCTCCCCTTCCCACAAACTCTCTTCTGAGGAAACGAAACTGATCTCAGTCTCTTTGTCGTCTGTCTGTGTGAGAGTGAACAACTGTCCAAATGGCTCAACAGGGAGATCTGCTGGACCAGGACCAGTTCTGTTGTTCTGTCTGTCTGGATCTACTGAAGGAGCCGGTCACTACTGCCTGTGGACACAATTACTGTAGAATCTGTATTGAGGGCTGCTGGGATCAGGATGTTCTGAAAGGGGTCTATAGCTGTCCTCAGTGCAGAGAGACCTTCACTCCAAGGCCTAATCTGAGGAAAAATAACATGTTGGCTGAGCTGGTGGAGAAACTGAAGAAGACAGGACTCCAGGCTGCTCCCCCTCCTGCTCTGTGCTATGCTGGACCTGGAGATGTGGCGTGTGATTTCTGCACTGGGACCAGAAAGCAGAAAGCCCTCATGTCCTGTCTGGCATGTCTGGCCTCTTATTGTGAGACTCACCTCCAACCTCACTATGAATTTCCTGCTTTGAAGAAGCACAAGCTGGTCAAAGCCACCGCACAACTACAGGAGAAGATCTGCTCTCATCATGACAAACTGCTGGAGGTTTACTGTCGTACCGATCAGCAGTGTATCTGTATGCTGTGTTCAATGGATGAACATAAAGGCCATGATACAGTGTCAGCTGCAGCAGAGAGGACTGAGAAACAGGTAAGACCAGAACAACTTGTTGGTGACTGTCTGATAAACAAAGAATTAAAGATACAGTAGGAACTAAATCTGTTTGAACTAGAGAGAAATCAAATGAAATGGATCCACAAATATGAACACAAACCTTGAGTATATAGATATGTTAACCCAGATTCTCCAAATGTATCACCATTTTCTAAAGTCAAACACTATTATCATTCTGAATGGCCTTTTATGAGTCCAAAGTTCAGTCTCAACCCCTTGATACATGTAGGCCTACCATAAAAACTATAATCATTCACATAGCAACATAATATCATATTGTAAAGGGACTTCCCCAGGATTGTAGACCTTCCTCTCTATGGGTCCTATGTCACATTACTATACTATTGATCTCCTGGACTAATAAAGCTTGATAGCTCATTGAAGAGTGATTCTCCACAGAGGCAGCTGGGGATGAGTCAGCAGAAGGTCCAGCAGAGATTCCAGGAGAGAGAGAAGGAGCTGAAGGAGCTCCAACAGGCTGTGGAGTCTTTCAAGGTGAGTATTGTTGACCAGAGGAGACACACCATTTCACTTCTCTTCTCCAATCAGAGAGAGAGAGGGGGAGAGGGGTCCAATCCCACTGATCCCACTTTTGAGAACAGGCTGTCTGGATCCCTTTCAGAGAATAGACTGTTTAATGTAACCGACGGGATATGAACCCATGTCTACCGTGGGAGAAACCAACATCTTGACCGTTACACCAAGAGGACATTCCCTATTGGACCGACACTGATTTAGAAGTAGCAGGCGGGGCTACCTCATCACATAACCATGAGTAACCATGACAGACTCATGTCCCCTATACATTAACATGGAGCTCTCTCTCTCTATTCAATTCAAAGATCTTTATTGGCATGGGAAACATATCTTTACTATGCCAAAGCAAGTGAAGTAGATAATAAACAATCATGAATGAACAGAAAACTTTACACTACATTTAATTTCAAAAGAGATATTTCAAATGTTATAATTCAAGTGCAAACAGAGTGAGTCGTGCGCCAGACTGAGTTCTGGAGGTGAAATGGAAATGAATGAGGGAGAGTTAAGTGAGGTAGAAGGTGTGGTGAAGAGTTCAGAACCAGAGAAGTATTTGGTCATACGAGATTTGACTTCAGAAGAGTTCCAGGGTGTGTTGAGTGGTGGTGTCCCGTCCTCCCAGGTCGTTGGCATGGTGCAGGAGCAGATAGGGTCAAAGTAGTGGAATGGGGTAGTGGGTTTTTAATGAGTGTAGGGTTAGTTGGCATGGTGCAGGAGCAGATAGGGTCAAAGTAATGGAATGGGGTAGTGGGTTTTTAATGAGTGTAGGGTTAGTTGGCATGGTGCAGGAGCAGATAGGGTCACAGTAGTGGAATGGGGTAGTGGGTTTTTAATGAGTGTAGGGTTAGTTGTCATGGTGCAGGAGCAGATAGGGTCAAAGTAGTGGAATGGGGTAGTGGGTTTTTAATGAGTGTAGGGTTAGTTGGAATGGTGTTACTTAGTATTATCATAATTTCCCCTTTTCCCATTTTGTATCACAAAGTAAAATAGATTTATATTATTGTCCAGTTGGGGGCGGTAACGCAACATATTGGATGCCAACCACCGTTAAACTCCAAAGAAGAAGAAACGTTATATTATGTCTATGTACAGTGTTGTAACGATGTCTCTCTCTCTCATTCCATCACTTTCATGGTAGTTGGTTGTGTGGGTCTCTGGTTATGAATGGACAATCGACAGACAATCGTTGATGAATATTTATAGAGCTCTGATCAGGACAACAATTGATTACAGGTGTATAGTTTATGGAACAGCAGCAAAGACTTGTCTTCAGAAGCTGGACAGAATCCAGTATATAGCTTTAAGGATATGTATTGGTGCATTTAAATCAACATCTGTATGTGTCTTACTAGTGGAGGCAGGTGAGATGCCTTTGGATATACGGCGTAATAAATTGTCATTGTCTTATTGGGTTGAAAGGCTGTGAGGTTGACCATCCCACTGCTACTGTTCTAGATGACTGTTGGGAATATACTAGTAGACAAGGCAGTGGCTTTGGTTGGACAGTTGTAGGTATCAATGTTATTATGGAGAATTGAGAGAATGGGTGTAGTAGTGAGATTCTGCTGGGTCCCAACACATTCAGGTTTGGAAGGAAATTAAATTGTAGACCAGTTTTCTAAAAGAGTTTTGAAACAAGATATAATTGATATTAATGTTCCACTGGGTAGAGGTGAGGCCAAATGTGAGATCAGAGACATTTTGATAGATGTGTGGCAGAAGAGATGGGACTCTGAGCACAAGGGACGGCATTTATATGTCCTCTAAAGGTCGGTGGACCAAGGATCAAAGGTCAGATTAGGAAGGAAGAGGTGGTGTTTACTCGATTGTGTTTAGGACATTGTACATTGAACTGGTCCTTACATCTGGTTGGCAGCATGTGAATGGTTTGTGTCTGGAGGGTATGGTCAATGAAACGGTGGAGCATGTGTTGTTATATTGTTGTAAGGATGTTGAAGAGAGGGAAAGATTGAAGTGTTGGGTCATTGAGGTTGGACGGGGTTGGGGGGGGTTTGGAAGGGATTTGGGGGATGGGGGAGGGTCTATTAGAAGTTAGTAGGACTCTTTTTTATTTTCTCAGAAGTTCTGAGTTAGGTAGGAGGATTTAGAAATGGTGTAAACCGTGATTGAACATACTCCAGCACAGTAGGTGGCGCCATGCCCCTTTAACGTTGGTTTAATGGTGTGCCATTAACGTTGGTTTGTGGACCGCCATTATATCATAGAAGAAGAAGTTGGTCTGTGAGGGTTTTGTGGTTCCTGAGTAGGGCTACTATTATTTTTTATTTTGGTTTTCAAGTATTTTCAGAATTGATTAAAGCCAAAGCTAAAGCTTCCCTAAACAATTCAATATATCAGTCAATATATTTTCTCTGTGATTTGTTGTTTTCCCGTCAACCGTTCCATCGCATCTTAACCGTGTTACCGGGCGGGCACTAGGACCCGGGGGAGGCTGCTGCTGCAGAGGCTGCTGCACCGGTAGTGACGTCAGTCCTACTTGTAGCTCATTGTGGTCAACGTCAGCTGTGGCTCGAGACTGCTAGCTAACGGTTAACGGAGAGGAAAAGACTCTGACAGGACACATTCATGTAGATAGGCTATGATGGCAATTTGTGGTAAGTTACAATAGAGAGAGAGACTTTTCACTACTATAGACTTTGGTCATAATCAAAGCTTTGTTAACCAATACGTTTTTTTGTGAGGCTACCGGTAAGTTACAGTGTAACAGACGTTGTGAGCTAGCTAACGGTAACGTTAACGGTGTCTTTTAAATTCCACATAAGCTTTGTGGCGATGATATCTAGATAACGTTGTATTTAATGTAGTTTTACTATCTGTACCAGGCTATAAATGACACAAATGGTATCTAGTTAACGTTGTATTTAATGTAGTTTTACTATCTGTACCAGGCTATAAATGACACAAATGATATCTAGTTAACGTTGTATTTAATATAGTTTTACTATCTGTGCCAGGCTATAAATGACACAGATGATATCTAGTTAATGTTGTATTTAATGTAGTTTTACTATCTGTACCAGGCTATAAATGACACAAATGATATCTAGTTAACGTTGTATTTAATGTAGTTTTACTATCTGTGCCAGGCTATAAATGACACAAATGATATCTAGTTAACTTTGTATTTAAGTTTACATGTGAGTCATTTAGCAGACACTCTTATCCAGAGCCACCAGGGTTAAGTGACTAAATCTGCCTAAAAAAGGCGATTTACAGATTTTTCACCTAGTCTGCTACCTAACACCAAGCGGTCCAGGAGGGGAGACAAGTTGTTATTTTCCAGTTTGGTCCTAAGAACAGGTTTTAGTGGTCAAATAAAAAGGAGAGTAGAGCAGGACCAAGAGGTGTTCTGTACCTGTCTGTCCAGGAGGGAGGAGAGTAGAGCAGGACCAAGAGGTGTTCTGTACCTGTCTGTCCAGGAGGGGGGAGAGTAGAGCAGGACCAAGAGGTGTTCTGTACCTGTCTGTCCAGGAGGGAGGAGAGTAGAGCAGGACCAAGAGGTGTTCTGTACCTGTCTGTCCAGGAGGGAGGAGAGTAGAGCAGGACCAAGAGGTGTTCTGTACCTGTCTGTCCAGGAGGGGAACAAGGCCTGGTGGACCTGGAGAACAGGGTGGCAGAGTTCTGACTCAATGAGGTGCAGAGAGGTTACTGTACCTACTCTCTCTCTCTCTCTCTCTCTCTCTCTCTCTCTCTCTCTCTCTCTCTCTCTCTCTCTCGGTGCATGCTGGGTGTTTTTGGAGTCTGAGTGTTTGGTGTGGAAAGCTCTATCCTAACTAACTTTCTTGATTCTTTTCTTTACATGTTATTTTCTATGGTGGAGGGTTAATGCAATATTTGTTTTTAGCGGTATCCAAAGTTTTTTTTCAAAGTTAGGGTGGAAGAGGACAGAGTAACTTTCCTGGGGGTTGGAAGGTGTAGTGTGCGCAATGGCTTCTCAGCCTAGCGCGGAGGAGACGCTGTCTATACAGCATGGATTCAGGTGTGTTCCTGAGAACGGAGTTAAGGTGGAGGAGGTTCTGCTCGCAGTCGGTGAACGGGTAGGAGCTGAGTTTATACATTCTGCTTCTAGAATGAACAAAGCTGTGGTTGTGTTCATGAAAAGGGCTAATTTGGTCGGTAGGCTAATTGCTAGCGGAATATTTGTAAGGGATGTGTTGGTGTCAGTTTCATCTCTCTCTACCCCTTCAACAAGAGTTGTAGTGGCAAATCTGCCTCCGTTTATCACGGATGATCAAATTAGGAAAGAGCTGAGTCGTTTTGGTAAGTTTGTGTCAGCAGGGTTTCAGGCAGACGCCGTTAAGCACGTTGTTTCGTTCCGGAGGCAAGTGTTTATGTTTCTGAATAACAATGAGCAACAGCTAAATGTGCATTTTAAAGTGAGGCATGGGGAGGGGCTCTATGCAGGTTTTGCCAGCACAGATAGTCTACGGTGTTTTGAATGTGGGGATTTGGGGCACAAGAGCTTTGCGTGCCCACATAAAGGCCGTAGACAAGGTGAGGATACAAGCGCAAGTGGGGGAAATCGAGGTCAAAATGCAGGGGGTAAGGAGATGCAGACAGCAGAGGCTGGGCCTAGTCAGTCTAGAGATGGTGGTGTAGATGAGGCTGGGTCTAGTCAGGCTAGAGATGGTGGAGAAGCAGAGGCTGGGTCTAGTCAGGCTAGAGATGGTGGGGAAGCTGAGGCTGGCCCTAGTCATGCTATGGAGGGTGGTGTAGATGATGCTGGGCCGAGTCATGCTATGGAGGGTGGTGCAGATGATGCTGGGCCGAGTCATGCTATGGAGGGTGGTGTAGATGATACTGGGTCTAGTCAGGTTATTCTAGTGGATGAGGAGAGTATAATGGGGAAGTGTAAGAGATTAGGGGGGAGGAGGAGGGTGTCAAGAGGAAAAGGAAAAAGGGTGTGGACAAAGGCACCATGGAAATGTTGCCTGTTGCTGTGGGTGAGGCCCTAACCAGAGAGAAAGGGCAGGTGGTCAGGGTGGGAGATAGAGAAGAGGAGGAAAGTGAGTCTGAGGAAGAGGATGAGGAGTTATTTTTTTCAGACTCCTCTTCAATTGGCCCGGAGCTGACAGCCAGTCAACCAGAGGGGTCTAAGTACACGTTGAGAGAACTGACAAGGTTCCTGAATGAGACTAAGGGGAAAAAAGTTAATCTTGAGGCTTTTTTTCCTGATCCTAGAAAGTTTGTAAGATCAGTACAACATGCTATGAGAAATGAGGGGCATGGTGTCCTCTCACCCAGGAAACGGTTTAGGTTGAGGAAGTGGGTCACAACAGTGCGTAAAGGTTTACCTTCAGACACTGTTTAAATGTTTAATTTCTTTCTGACACTGGGGCTTTTTGAGATTTGCTATTGGTCTATTTCTCTGCTGGCTTTTCTCCCACTTCTTATGGAGACTCTTCGAATAGGCTCGCTCAATATAAATGGCGCCAGAGATGCGGGAAAGAGGAGTGTGTTGGGTGAATATGTAAAACAAAAGAAAGTACAGGTGTTGTTTCTGCAGGAGACGCATAGTGATGTGGTGAATGAAGTAGATTGGGGGCTCTGGTGGAAAGGGGCAAGTGTGTTGAGCCATGGGACAAATCTTAGTGCAGGGGTGGCAGTCCTTTTTGCACCGGGTCTGGCTGTAAAAATTTGCTCCTCAAAGGAGGTGTGTAGGGGCAGGTTGCTTGTTGTTAAAGCAGAAATGAACAACATGGGTTTTGTCTTTATAAATGTGTATGCGCCTAACACAGGGAGAGAAAGAGGGGTTCTATTTGGGAGTCTTAGACAGGAACTCTCACAAGTAGCGCCTGAGGAGACGCTGGTGATCGGGGGTGACTGGAACTGTACAATGGATTTTACAAAAGACAGAAATGGGGAAGAGCCTCATTCAGTGTCAGTGGGAGTGTTAAGGGACATCATTAATCAGTTTGACCTAGTGGATGTTTGGAGAACTAAACATCCAAACACAAGACAGTATACATGGGTGAAGGTCTTTGGGGCTAGGGTGAGTGCAGCTAGACTTGATCGTTTTTACATGTCCAGGAATCAGAGCAATAGGCTGCTGGGTGCTACCATTCTCCCGGTGGGGTTTTCGGATCACCACATAACCATGGCTCGGCTGTCTATTTCACCAGGGCCCCGGCAGGCATCTTATTGGAAGTTCAATGTAAAGCTCTTACAAGATGCCACTTTTTGCTCAGGTTTCCAGACTTTTTGGGAAAGATGGGGGCAGCGAAGAGAGGAGTATGAGTCTCTGAGTCAATGGTGGGATGTGGGGAAAGTGCAAATTCAGCTTTTCTGTCAACAGTACACAGCTCTCTCATCCTCAGAGGCTAGGAGAGTATTGGGGGAACTAGAGCGGTGTATTAGTGAGATGGAGGTAGAGATGGTGGGGCAAGGCAATGTAGGCCTCCAGGCTAACTTAGCCGAATTACGTAGGGACCTGGGTAGTTTTTTCCAGGTTAAAGCAAAGGGAGCACTTGTAAGAGCTAGGTTCTCCATGCTCAAGGAGGTGGATGCTCCCAGCTCCTTCTTCTTTGGTTTGGAAAGACAGAGCAGTGAAGCCAAGGGTATGCATTGTCTACGGCTGTCTGATAGGCGGGTGACCTCTGTGGTGGGGGAGATGCGGGAGCGGACTGTGGAGTTTTATACTGAATTGTATAGGGCAGAAATGTGTGATCCTATGTGTGCTCAGGTCTTGTTCGCAGGACTCCCTAAGCTCTCTCGGGCACAGAGGGATGAAATGGACATTCCTCTGTTGTCACATGAACTGGCAGAGGCCGTAACCCAGATGTCCCCCGGTCGTGCACCCGGGGTCGATGGACTTCCAGTGGAGTTTTACAAAAAATTCTGGGGAACAATTGGACAGGATTTCTTTTGCGTGTTGCGTGAATGCGTCAGGGTAGGAGAGTTGCCGATGAGCTGCCGTCGGGCGGCTCTGACTCTCCTGCCCAAAAAAGGGGACTTGTGTGAACTTAAGAACTGGAGGCCTGTGGCATTACTCTGTGCGGACTACAAGATTTTTGCCAAGGTCCTCTCTAACAGACTGAAGTCCCATCTGGACTCTATAATACACAAGGACCAGACATATTGTGTACCGGGACGCTCAATCACGGACAACTTGTTCTTGATTAGGGACATGTTGGACTTGTCGAGAGGTTCTAATGTGAACTTTGGACTGGTCTCTTTAGATCAAGAGAAGGCTTTTGATAGAGTGGATCATGAGTATCTGTTTAATGTGATGTCTGTGTTTGGGTTTGGGAAGAGCTTTGTGACCTGTGTGAAGCTGTTGTATGCTGGGGCGTCATGTATGGTTAAGGTGGGAGGGGCGCTCAGTAGGCCTGTCTGGGTGAGACGGGGCATTAGACAAGGATGCCCTCTATCTGGGCAGCTGTACACACTAGCCATTGAGCCTTTTTTAGGACTGCTACGCAGGAGACTGCGGGGAGTGTGCTGGACAGGCATGGAGGTGGTGACAGGAATAGCAGTCTCAGCATATGCAGATGATGTTTCTGTGATGGTCAGGGATGGGCAAGATATGCAGGAACTAGAGACCAGTCTGAAGGTGTACGAGGGAGCTTCATCAGCTAAGGTAAACTGGGGAAAGAGCAAAGCTCTGTTATGTGGGGCATGGGGGGATAGGGCTCCTCCTCTGCTTCCAGGGGGTTTGCAGTGGGGCTGTGAAGGGCTTAAAGTGTTGGGGGTGTACCTGGGCTCGGAGAGGTGGGTCAGGAAGAACTGGGAGGGGCTGTCACAGGCGGTGGTGTCAAGACTGGCCAGGTGGAGGTGGCTCCTGTCCCAAGTGTCATATAGAGGGAGGGTGCTGATAATCAACAACCTGGTGGCATCTTCCTTGTGGCATAAACTGGCTGTCCTCAACCCCCCCGCCGGTCTGCTTGCAGACCTGCAATGCAAGCTGGTGGACTTCTTTTGGTCGGGACATCACTGGCTGAAGGCAGCAGTGTTGTACATGACCGTCCACGAAGGAGGACAGGGCCTGGTGGAACTGGAGAGCAGGATGGCTGCCTTCCGGCTAAAGGCGGTGCAGAGACTGCTGTACCATACTGATGTTGGCTGGAGGGAACCAGCATGCACGCTGCTGAGGAGAGCTGGTGGATTAGGGTTGGACCGGCAGCTGTTCCTCATGAAGCTGGAGAGGCTGAGTACAGCAGGTCTCTCAGAGTTTTACTCTGCGGTGCTGAGGGCCTGGCAGCTGCTAAGGCCCATGAGAAGGGGGTGTGGAGCCTGGGCAGTGGGTGTGGGAGGAGCCTATTTTCCACAACCCAGCCATCCCTTTGAGATCGGTTCAGTCGGCCACCCTGCAGAGGCAACTGATGGCAGGGGGTTTACAAAGGCTAGGTGACCTGAGACTGCTGGGAGAGGAGGGGTGGAAAACACCGGAGGTCTTGGCGCAACAAACAGGAATAACGTCTCTTAGACTGCTGGAGAGATTCCTGGAGGAGGTCCAGGAGGCACTGTCTGAGCCGGTAAGGGGGATGTTTGAGAGGCCAAAGGGAGAGGGGCCACCAATGTTTACGCCACTGCAGGTGACGGCAGAGACTGGAGACTGGCAAGGGGGTCTGGAGGACTTGTTAGATTTTAACACTCCGAGCCTGGGGGAGTTTGAGGGGGTGGGAGGTAAAGCTCTCTACATCCTCTGCGTTAATTAAGGTTAGGAACATTAGAAGTCTAACAGGAGTGAAGGCACATCAGTGGCAGGGGGCATGTGGGGCGGAGAGTATGGTGGGTTTTAGATGGAGGGCGCTCTACAAACCCCCAGTACCAAAGAGGTCAGGGGACCTCCAGTGGAGGGTTCTTCATGGAGCCCTGGCCACTAACAGCTGGTTGGCACGGGTTGATCCGGGAATTGGGCAGGGGTGTCCTTTCTGTCAAATGAAAGAAACTGTGATTCATGTGTTTTCTGTGTGCACCAGGTTAATGCCATTAATGTCTCTGTTGGAATGTCTGTGTGACAGGTTGGGGGTGGTTTTTGCTGTTGGGATGTTTATAATAGAATACAGGTATTCGAGTAAGGAGAAAGCAAAATGTGTTTTGCTGAATTTTCTGTTTACTCAGGCAAAGTTAGCTATTTTACAAGGAGAAACAGGGTCAAAGGTGGGGTGATAACAGATCCTTTACTACTGTTTAATGGGATGGTCTCTGCGCGCCTTAGGGTTGAGTTTGAGTTCTATAAACTGATCAAATGTGTGGAGATGTTTGAGGAGATATGGTGTGTTGGGGGGGCTGTCTGTATAGCTGGGGAAGATGTTTTGGATATACGGTTGTAGGAGAGGGTATTGTTTTGTGTATGGTGATTTGTATCATGTGGTAGATGGAAAGGTGAGTATGGTACATGTATGCAGTACAGGATATATTTTTATTTTTTATTTTAGGGGGGTGTGAGTTTTAAATGAAATGAGAATGTTTCAATAAAGAAAGACAAAAAGTTTTTAAAAAGTCTCTCTCTCTCTCTCTCTCTGTCTCTCTGTCTCTCTCTTAACAGCACTCTGCACAGTCAGCAGTGGAGGACAGTGATCAGATCTTTACTGAGCTGATCCGCTCCATTGAGAGAAGGAGCTCTGAGGTGAAGGAGCTAATCAGAGCCCAAGAGAAGGCTCAAGTGAGTCAAGCTGAAGGACTCCTGGAGCAACTGAAGCAGGAGATAGCTGAGCTGAGGAAGAGAAGCACTGAGCTGGAGCAGCTCTCACACACAGAGGATCACATCCATTTCCTCCAGGTAACTAAACTGTCTTGTTACATGTGATATGAAATTAACTTCATGTGAAACTATTCATCTCAATCATTATGTTGTCCTGTCTGTCTCTCTGTCCCTGTCTCTCTCTATGTCCATCCGTCTCTCTCTCTCTCTCTCTGTCCGTCCCTATCTCTCTCTGTCCATCCCTCTCTCTCTGTCCATCCCTCTCTCTCTGTTCGTCCCTCTCTCTCTCTCTCTCTGTCGGTCCCTCTCTCTCCCTCTGTCGGTCCCTCTCTCTCCTTCTGTCGGTCCCTCTCTCTCCCTCTGTCGGTCCCTCTCTCTCCCTCTGTCGGTCCCTCTCTCTCCCTCTGTCGGTCCCTCTCTCTCCCTCTGTCGGTCCCTCTCTCTCCCTCTGTCTCTGTCCCTCTGTCTCTTTATCGCTGTGTCTCTCTTTCTCTACCTCTGTCTGTCTCTGTCCATCTCTGTCCCTCCCCCTCTTTGTCTCTCTCTCTCTCTCTCTCTCTCTCTCTCTCTCTCTCTCTCTCTCTCTCTCTCTCTCTCTCTCTCTCTCTCTCTCTCTCTCTCTCTCTCTCTGCCTCTCTCTGCCTCTCTCTGCCTCTCTCTGCCTCTCTCTGCCTCTCTCTGCCTCTGTCTCTCTCTGTCCCTCTCTGCCTCTGTCTCTCTCTGTCCCTCTCTGCCTCTGTCTCTCTCTGTCCCTCTCTGCCTCTGTCTCTCTCTGTCCCTCTCTGCCTCTGTCTCTCTCTGTCCCTCTCTGCCTCTCTCTCTCTGTCCCTCTCTCTCTCTCTCTCTCTCTGTCCTCTCTCTCTCTCTCTCTCTGTCTCTCTCTCTCTCTCTCTCTCTCTGTCCCTCTCTCTCTGTCCCTATCTGACTTTGTCTGTCCCTCTCTCTCTGTCCGTCCCTCTCTCTCTGTCCGTCCCTCTCTCTCTCTCTCTCTCTGTCCCTCTCTGTCTCCCTCTCCCTCTCTGTCTCCCTCTCCCTCTCTGTCTCCCTCTCCCTCTCTGTCTCCCTCTCCCTCTCTGTCTCCCTCTCTCTCTCTGTCTCCCTCTCTCTCTGTCCCTCTCTCTCTCTCTCTCTGTCCATCTCTCTTTCTCCCTCTGTCTCTCCCTCTGTCTCTCTGTCCCTCGCTCTCCCTCTCTTCCTCTCTCTCTGTCCTTCTCTCTCTCTGTCCCTCTCTCTCTGTCTCTCTCTGTCTCTCTCTCGCTCTGTCTCTCTCAATTCAATTCAATTTAAGGGGCTTTATTGGCATGGGAAACATGTGTTAACCTTTCACGAGCCTCTACCCCGGGTCCGGGATCACCCCCCACCCCCCCCACACACTGATTAGCATAGCTAGCATAGCTTCACAAGTAGATAGTAGCATCTAAATATCATTAAATCACAAGTCCAAGACACCAGATGAAAGATACAGATCTTGTGAATAAAGCCACCATTTCAGATTTTTAAAATGTTTTACAGGGAAGACACAATATGTAAATCTATTAGCTAAACACGTTAGCAAAATACACCACTTTTCTAACTCCATCAGTTTCTTACTCCTTCAGGTGCTATCACCAATTCGGCTAAACTAAGATATTGATAGCCAATAACCTATAAAAAACCTCTTCAGATGACAGTCTGATAACATATTTATGGTATAGGATAGGTGTTGTTAGAAAAAAGTGCATATTTCAGGTAGAAATCACAGTTTACAATTGCACCGACCATCACAAATCGACTAGAATTACTAGATAGAGCAACGTGTATGACCAATTTACTCATCATAAAACATTTCATAAAAATAGACAAAGCATAGCAATGGAAAGACCCAGTTCTTGTGATTTCAGACCATATTTCAGATTTTCTAAGCGTTTTTCAGCGAAAACACAATAAATCGATAAGTTAGCATACCACATGTGCAAACGTTACCAGAGCATCGATTCCAGCCAAAGAGCGCTATAACGTAATCACCGCCAAAATATATTAATTTTTTCACTAACCTTCTCAGAATTCTTCCGATGACACTCCTGTAACATCATTTTACAACATACATATACAGTTTGTTCGAAAAGGTGCATATTTAGCCATACAAAACCGTGGTTACACAATAAAAATACTAGGAAATCAAGCCTCAATATGTCTGACGTCATCTATCAGAGTGATCTAGTTTAATTGAAAGCTAATCATATACTTGACTAAAAAATACAGGGTTGACAGGAATCGAAAGACAAATTAGTTCTTAATGCAATCGCTGATTTACATTTTTTTAATTATCCTTACTTTTCAATACAGGTTGCGCCAAGCGAAGCTATAGCAAACAAGATGGCGACATAAACGTTTAACATTTATCGACAGAAACACGATTTATCATCATAAATTGTTCTTACTGTGAGCCGTTCTTCCATCAGAATCTTGGGCAAAGAATCCTTTCTTGGGTCTAATCGTCTTTTGGTCGAAAGCTGTCCTCTTGCCATGTGGAAATGCCCACTGCGTTCGGCATGAACTGGAAACGTGCCCAGCTGTTCAAAGTGCGTCAGAAATAAATGGGTCAAAATCGCACTAAACGGATATAAATTGCTATAAAACGGTTTAAATTAACTACCTTATGATGTTTTTAACACCTCTAACGAGTAAAAACATGACCGGAGAAATATTACTGGCTAAACAAACGCTTGGAAGGAGGCGAGTCCGACGTCCTCCGTGCGCAAGAGGCAGGCAGCAAAGGGATGCTACTTCCGGTATTTGCTCTTTTATGCAGCCCCTGATTGCGCAATCGATACCATTCAAAGCGTCATCACGTACTGACATCCAGGGGAAGACGTAAGCAGTGTCCGTATCCTCATAGCAATAACAGTGGCCTTTAAACTGACTCCAGATCAGGGGCCAAAATGTGTGAAATCTGACTCCATGTCAGGGAAATTGCTCTAGAATTTGTTCTGTTCCACTCAGAGACAAAATTCCAACGCCTATAGAAACTGGAGACTGTTTTCTATCCAATAATAGTAATAATATGCATATTGTACGAGCAAGAATTTAGTAGGAAGCCGTTTAATCTGTAATGCAATTATGCTAATGAGAAAACAGCACCCCCTGTAGTCGCAAGAAGTTAACATTGCCAAAGCAAGTGAGGTAGATAATATACAAACGTGAAATAAACAATACAAATTAACAGTAAACATTACACATACAGAAGTTTCAAAACAAAAAAGACATTACAAATGTCATATTATATATATACAGTGTTGTAACAATGTACAAATGGTTAAAGCACACAAGTTAAAATAAATAAGCATAAATATGGGTTGTATTTACAATGGTGTTTGTTCTTCACTGGTTGCCCTTTTCTTGTGGCAACAGTTAAAGAGTTTTAATATAGCCAATTGGAATTTGTTGTCTGTATATTTGATCATTTCATTAAGGATACCATCAACACCACAGGCCTTTTTGGGTTGGAGGATTTTTATTTTGTCCTGTAACTCATTCAAGGTAATTGGAGAATCCAGTGGGTTCTGGTAGTCTTTAATAGTTGATTCAAGGATTTGTATTTGATCATGTATATGTTTTTGTTCTTTATTCTTTATTCTTTGTTATAGAGCCAAAAAGATTGGAGAAGTGGTTTACCCATACATCTCCATTTTGGATAGATAATTCTTCGTGTTGTTGTTTGTTTAGTGTTTTCTAATTTTCCCAGAATTGGTTAGAGTCTATGGATTCTTCAATTACATTGAGCTGATTTCTGACGTGCTGTTCCTTCTTTTTCCGTAGTGTATTTCTGTATTGTTTTAGTGATTCACCATAGTGAAGGCGTAGACTCAGGTTTTCCGGGTCTCTATGTTTTTGGTTGGACAGGTTTCTCAATTTATTTCTGAGATTTTTGCATTCTTTATCAAACCATTTGTCATTATTGTTCATTTTCTTCAGTTTTCTATTTGAGATTTTTAGATTTGATGGGAAGCTGAGAGGTCAAATATACTGTTAAGATTTTCTACTGCCAAGTTTACACCTTCACTATTGCAGTGGAACGTTTTACCCAGGAAGTTGTCTAAAAGGGATTGAATTTGCTGTTGCCTAATTGTTTTTTGGTAGGTTTCCAAACTGCATTCCTTCCATCTATAGCATTTCTTAATGTTACTCAGTTCCTTTGGCTTTGATGCCTCATGATTGAGTATTGCTCTGTTCAAGTAGACTGTGATTTTGCTGTGGTCTGATAGGGGTGTCAGTGGGCTGACTGTGAACGCTCTGAGAGACTCTGGGTTGAGGTCAGTGATAAAGTAGTCTACAGTGCTACTGCCAAGAGATGAGCTATAGGTGTACCTACCATAGGAGTCCCCTCGAAGCCTACCATTGACTATGTACATACCCAGCGTGCGACAGAGCTGCAGGAGTTGTGACCCGTTTTTGTTGGTTATTTTGTCATAGTTGTGCCTAGGTGGGCATATGGGGGAGGGAATGCTGTCACCTGCAGGCAGGTGTTTGTCCCCCTGTGTGCTGAGGGTGTCAGGTTCTTGTCCAGTTCTGGCATTTAGGTCGCCACAGACTAGTACATGTCCCTGGGCCTGGAAATGATTGATTTCCCCCTCCAGGATGGAGAAGCTGTCTTCATTAAAGTATGGGGATTCTAGTGGGGGGATATAGGTAGCACACAGGAGGACATTTTTCTCTGTTAAGATAATTTCCTTTTGAATTTCTAGCCAAATGTAAAATGTTCCTGTTTTGATTAATTTAATGGAGTGAGTTAGGTCTGCTCTATACCAAATTAGCATTCCCCCTGAGTCCCTGAGTCCCTTCCCTGAGTCCCTTCCCTGGTAGTTTGGTGGATGGGACTACCAGCTCTCTGTAACCTAGAGGGCAACCAGTGGGTCCGTCTCCTCTATACCATGTTTCTTGCAGGATGACAATGTCTGCATTACCGATTTCTTTGGTGAAGTCCGGGTTCCTGCTCTTTAGGCCAAAGGCAAATGACCTCAGACCTTGGATATTCCAGGATGATATAGTGAAGGCTTTTTGTTCCATACAGTGTCCAATGTTGTTGGTCGTGGTTTGGGCTCAGGCCAGTAAGTGTGAGCAGAGCCTGCTGAGCATCTGGTAATGCCATTGGCTTGGGCGAGTGTAAGAGTGGGGGTTGGGCCTGTTTGCCCGCTCACTACCTGGGCGTATGTGTGACTTCCATGTTGATGCCCTCTTTGCGGGGGTGGGGTGCATGGGGTGGGCAGGAGTGGCATGGGTCTGATCTGAGGGGGCCTAAATTGGGTGTGGGCATGGTTGATGTGGGGGGGTGTTGATTGGTTGGGGTTGGGGTGGGGTTGTGGATGTGGATGTGTCTGGGGGTGCTGTGGTCTGGATGTAAGTCCTCTTGGCGTGGGTCCTCTATGTGTAGGTCCAGGGGGGGGTCCTGGAGGTCTTGGAGGGTGTCTCGCTGGTCTGGGTGGGGTGTCTATTGATCTGTTGCTCCTGTGTGAAGTGTTGGGGCTGCATTTGAGAGCGATGTCCTTTAGAGTCCGGGCAAAGGTGGGCACTGCTGCCTTGTAGAGGTGGACCTGGTCATAGAGGCTGTTCAAGTCCAGGGTGGAGTGGTGGGCCAGGAAAACATTTGGTTTTGAGGCACAGTCACGGGAAATGCTTGCGTTTACCCGCTGTATTGTAGCAGGGTGGAAGTCTTTTCGTGGTAGCAGGGTGGAGATAACCACTTGTGCGTTGGGGAAAGTAGAAGAAGCTTTTTCAATCACTCCCTTCAGTGCTGTGGCCACCCTTTCCTGCTGTGCTCTCAGGTCGTTTGTGCCTGTGTGTATTATTATGTGGCTAGGTGAGCCTAGTTTGTCCTCAGACAGAAGGTCTAGGGCGCAATGGGTGTTTGGACACCAGAGTTTAGACACACTGTGTTTGGGAAAAAGTTTTTTTTCTTCTATATATTTCCCATTTGAGTCCATAAGGAGAACAATCTGTGTCTTGTGTTTGTCCTCAGTGGGTGTGGGGGGGTTGTCAGGAGGGCTATCAGGGTGGCTGACAGGGGGGATGCTCAGGGGGGGTGAGAGCTGCTGGGCTTGGGGTTTTTCTTTTGTCTGTTCTGCTGTGATGTCGCCTCTATGGTCAGGGTCTGGTGTGGACTGTTCTGCTGTGGTGTCGAGACTTTTGTCGGGTGCTGAGGTGGGCTGTTCTGCTGGCGTCTCTGTGGGGATGGCCACCTCCCTAGTGGGTTGTTCTCTGTCACATGCCATCCCCCTCAACCTCTCCTCCAGCAGTCTGATCCTCTCCTCCATCCCCCTCTCCATCTCCTCCATCCCCCCTCACCCTCTCCTCCATCCCCCTCAACCTCTCCTCCAGCAGTCTGATCCTCTCCTCTAGTGCTCTGTTCTGCTCCTGCTCTTTCTCCTGTTGAAGTTGTCTCACCACTGTCCAGAGTGCAGATATGTCTCTCTCCACCTCCAGCTCTCCAGGTCTGGTTAAAGGGGTGTTGTTGTGCTGGACTGTTGTCTGGGTCTGTGCTGACTGGAGTGTAATCACCTGCTGTTCCAGCTCAACCTGTCTTACCTCCAGCTGGGTAAATGTATCCTTCATTTCAATGAGGGAGAAGTACTCTGTACTGGGAGGTTGACTGTCTGCTGAGGGTTGCTCGTCTGTGGGGTTATATGGTGAAGAGGTTTGGTCTGACCCACTTGGGGTGGGGGTATCTTTATCAAGGGAGAGCTTCTCCTGCTGGGCTAATTCTTTGATTAGGTGAAATTCCAGCTGAAACTTCTTGGGGTTGCCCTGTACCAATACTGTTCCAGACTTATATAGATTTATATTAGCTGACTCAGAGTCCTCGTTGTCAAGTATCCTGAGTTTCCACCCCTCGTTAACCCCCCCTCTCTTAACAGAGGGGTAGTGTGCTAATATAGCACTGTGCCATGCCTGGGGATGGTTTGTGTGGAAGATAAGGTTGCTGATGTTCCCATTTTTGTAATAGTCAGCAAAAAGTGTCTCTTGATTTTCCATAAGGAGCTTCATTTTGTGATCTTTTCTTGCCTTATCATTCTTTACACTCACAGGGTACTGTATTTTAATTACCTCTGAACAGCGGGAGGCAGCTTCTAAGGCCTCTCCATTTGGTTGGGGTAGACTATTCGACTCTCCTGCCATTGTTGGGCTAATGGGCTTTGACACCTCTCACTTGACACGTCAGTGCTAGTTGAAGCTGTATCAAGCTTGGCAGAATTATGTTAGCATTCAATGCTTATATAGTAATGTCATGTATGTTTCTTCTTGGCTTTTGGAAATAGAATATAGTTTCAGACTAAACATTACTCACTCAGTTCCAGGTTGGGTGGTGTTTTCAGGTTTCTGTTGTTTTCCAAAGAATTTGCTGTTAGAATAATAATCCTTGATAGTTGTGAACTTTTCAGGTGATTCCGTAATTCCGTCCAAAATCAGGTTGTAGGTTTTGAGTTTTGATTTGAAGTGAGGGTTATGTTGTAGAGGGTAACATCCTGTATGTGTTCTTGTCAAAAAACCAAGTTTATCTAACTCTAAATCTATCTTTTTTAAAGAAAATGCTGAAAAATGCAGGAGCTCATCTGATCGTGACCTCTGCCTCTCTCTCTCTCTCTCTCTCTCTCTCTCTCTCTCTCTCTCTCTCTCTCTCTATCCCTCTCTCTCTCTCTCTCTCTCTCTCTCTCTCTCTCTCTCTCTCTCTTTCTCTCTCTGTCCCTCTCTCTCTCTCTTTCTCTGTCTGTCCCTCTCTCTCTCTTTCTCTCTCTGTCCCTCTCTCTCTCTCTCTCTCTCTGTCTCTCTCTATGTGTGTCTCTCTCCAGAGTTTTCAGGTTTCTATTGTTTTCCAGAGAATTTGCTGTATAGAATAATAATCCTTGGTGGTTGTGAATCTTCAGGTGATTCAATCAATCAAGTTTATTTTATATAGCCCTTCGTACATCAGCTAATATCTCGAAGTGCTGTACAGACACCCAGCCTAAAACCCCAAACAGCAAGCAATGCAGGTGTAGAAGCACGGTGGCTAGGAAAAACTCCCTAGAAAGGCCAAAACCTAGGAAGAAACCTAGAGAGGAACCAGGCTATGAGGGGTGGCCAGTCTTCTTCTGGCTGTGCCGGGTGGAGATTATAACAGAACTATGCCAAGATGTTCAAAATGTTCTCAAGTGACAAGCATGGTCAAATAATAATTATGAATCATTTTCAGTTGGCTTTTCATAGCCGATCATTAAGAGTTGAAAACAGCAGGTCTGGGACAGGTAGGGGTTCCATAACCGCAGGTAGAACAGTTGAAACTGGAATAGCAGCAAGGCCAGGCGGACTGGGGACAGCAAGGAGTCATCATGCCCGATAGTCCTGACGTGATTCCGTAATTCCGTCCAAAATCAGGTTGTAGGTTTTGAGTTTTGATTTGAATTTAGGGTTATGTTGTAGAGGGTAGCACCCTGTATGTGTTCCTGACAAAAAACCCAAGTTTAACTAACTCTAAATCTATCTCATCTGATCATGACCTCTCTCTTTCTCTGTCTCTCTCTCTCTCTCTGTCCCTCTCTTTCTCTCTCTCTCTATCTCTGTCCCTCTCTGTCTCTCTCCCTCGCTCTCTCTCTCTGTCCCTCGCTCTCTCTCTCTGTCCCTCGCTTTCTCTCTCCCTCCCTCCCTCTCTCTCGCTGTCCCTCTCTCTCTCTCTCTCTCTCTCTCTCTCTCTCTCTCTCTCTCTCTGTCCCTCTCTCTCTCTGTCCCTCTCTCTCTCTGTCTCTCTCTGTCTCTGTCCCTCGCTCTCACTCTCCGTCCCTCTCTCTCTCTGTCCCTCTCTCTCTCTCTGTCCCTCTCTCTCTCTGTCTCTCTTTCTCTCTCTGTCCCTCGCTCTCACTCTCCGCCCCTCTCTCTCTCTGTCCCTCTCTCTCTCTCTGTCCCTCTCTCTCTCTCTGTCTCTCTCTGTCTCTGTCCCTCGCTCTCTCTCTTTCTGTCCCTCGCTCTCACTCTCTGTCCCTCTCTCTCTCTGTCTCTCTTTCTCTCTCTGTCCCTCTCTCTCTGTCTCTCTCTCCCCCTCTCCCCCCCTCTCTCTCTCTCTCCAGAGTTATCAGTCTCTCTCCAGTATCAGTGTATCTTCAGACTTACCCAGCATCGTTGTCCGTCCTCTTCAGTACTTTGGAGATGTGAGTAAGACTGTGTCTGAACTGAGAGAGAAACTAGAAGACTTCCTTAAAGGAGAATGGACCAAGATCCCAACTACAGGTGTGTTGAAAACAATAAGAACATCAACTTTAGACCATTGAAAGTTCCCTACTAGTCATATACATGTGGAATATGGTCTGATGATAACATTCCCTCTCTCTGTCAATGTGTTTGTGTGTCTGTAGTGAATCTAGTGGATGTTGTACTGCCTCCAGAGCCCAAGACCAGACAACAGTTGTTACAATGTGAGTCTCTTTATTGTGAAGTAACTAACAGTCTCTTTTTACTGACACTCCTAACAATCCCTCTAGAAATATATAGCAATAGTAGATCTAATCAAAGACTGGGTATCTATCTGACTGCTCATATTTCTCTGATTTGATCTCTGCTGTGCTCTAATCAAAGACAGGGTAGATACAGTATCTGACTTAACTTATTGTTCTGACTCCCCTCATTGGTCTCTGCTCTGCTCTTCTCCCAGATTCCTGTCAGCTCACACTGGACCCAAACACAGCACACACACACCTCTCTCTGTCTGAAGGGAACAGAAAGGTGACCTATACACGCCAAGTCCAACCATATCCTGACCATCCAGACAGATTCACCAACCACTGTCAGGTTCTGTGTAGAGAGGGTCTGTCTGGACGCTGTTACTGGGAGGTGGAGTGGACTGGTTATGTTGTTTATACAGCAGTCTCATATAAAGACATCAGCAGAACAGAGGAAGATGGTGGATTTGGAGACAATAACAAGTCCTGGATTTTACAGTGCTCTAGAGTTGGTTATTGTTTCAAACACAATGATGTTTTGACTGAAGTATCAGGCCCTCAGTCCTCCAGAGTAGGAGTGTACCTGGATCACAAGGCAGGTACTCTGTCCTTCTACAGTGTCTCTGACACAATGACCCTCCTCCACAGAGTCCAGACCACATTCACTCAGCCCCTCTATCCTGGGTTTTGGATTGGATATTTACCACTATGGTGCTGGAGTTCTGCTGAGCTGATAACTGTAAACTGATTTGTTATTAATTAAAATTCAATACAATGTTTTAATCTTGTACATTTCCATGAATCATGATGTCTGGTGTTGATGTATATTGGTTGTCATTCAGATCCATTGATATGTTTTCTCAGTTGGTTCTCTGTCTCTATGTAATTCTCCTCAGTATCATTGATCAGCTTGTTGGTCCTAATTGATGTGTTCTCTGTCACCTGGAGCTGCATGGAAAATGGTCCAGGAACTAAAGGACAATTCAGGACTAGTCAGCCCACTACAAGCTGGTATCACTTACTTCCTACTAAACTATATGGACTGGTTTCCCAGACACAGATTAATCCTAGTCCTGGACTAAAAAGTATGTTCAATGTAGATGTCCAGGAAACCGGCCCTAAATGTGTCATCTTTCATCCTCCCATACTGCTCAGTCCAGCAACATTAAACCTGTCCAGCAGGTGGTGCTATTGACCAAACAATAAAACCAGCAGATATCTTGACTTGCCACTCAGTATATCAGTAATGTTCAGAATAGTACTTTAATATCATTGGAGATTGATGGTCTTTTTAATCCACTATCCAGATTCAGGAACAGATGAAGTTAGGTCTGCTACTGTTCAGTGATTAAATATGATTTATGGTGATGGGAAATAATAAAAAACACTAAACTTCATCTAGTAATAGTTTTCCTTTGTTATTTATTCCAAGGTGTGTCTTTAACTTGTAAATGTATTGTGTGGAGGGTAGCTAGTGGTGTGGCTGATAGAATAGAATGAAAAGGGAGGAGGGGAGGAAGAGGGGAGGAGTGAAGGGCTGTTCAAGAAACCAGATGAGGAAGAGGAAGATGTTCAGGGGAATTACTGTCTCTGTTCCAAATGGTTCCCTATTCCCTACGTAGTGCACTACGGTGCTTCTGACCAGGTATAAAGTAGTGTTCTACGTAGGGAATAGGGTGTAGATTTATTACAATGTCATGCTTTAGTGTTTGGCACAAAAATATATTAGATCTCCACCCGCCCACTTCCTGTCTGTCATCCCCCAGTTCTGTTAAGACTTCCTCTCATTGAACTGGGCCTCATTCTAAATGGTCACTTTGTATTGATAGTCCATTTTGGTCTTTACTATGGTTCTACATACAGTACCTGTATTGATAGTCCATACTGGTCTTTACTATGGTTCTACATACAGTATCTGTATTGATAGTCCATACTGGTCTTTACTATGGTTCTACATACAGTACCTGTATTGATAGTCCATACTGGTCTTTACTATGGTTCTACATACAGTACCTGTATTGATAGTCCATACTGGTCTTTACTATGGTTCTACATACAGTACCTGTATTGATAGTCCATACTGGTCTTTACTATGGTTCTACATACAGTATCTGTATTGATAGTCCATACTGGTCTTTACTATGGTTCTACATACAGGACCTGTATTGATAGTCCATACTGGTCTTTACTATGGTTCTACATACAGTATCTGTATTGATAGTCCATACTGGTCTTTACTATGGTTCTACATACAGTACCTGTATTGATAGTCCATACTGGTCTTTACTATGGTTCTACATACAGTACCTGTATTGATAGTCCATACTGGTCTTTACTATGGTTCTACATACAGTACCTGTATTGATAGTCCATACTGGTCTTTACTATGGTTCTACATACAGTACCTGTATTGATAGTCCATACAGGTCTTTACTATGGTTCTACATACAGTATCTGTATTGATAGTCCATACTGGGCTTTACTATGGTTCTACATACAGTACCTGTATTGATAGTCCATACTGGTCTTTACTATGGTTCTACATACAGTACCTGTATTGATAGTCCATACTGGTCTTTACTATGGTTCTACATACAGTATCTGTATTGATAGTCCATACTGGTCTTTACTATGGTTCTACATACAGTATCTGTATTGATAGTCCATACTGGTCTTTACTATGGTTCTACATACAGTACCTGTATTGATAGTCCATACTGGTCTTTACTATGGTTCTACATACAGTACCTGTATTGATAGTCCATACTGGTCTTTACTATGGTTCTACATACAGTACCTGTATTGATAGTCCATACTGGTCTTTACTATGGTTCTACATACAGTACCTGTATTGATAGTCCATACAGGTCTTTACTATGGTTCTACATACAGTATCTGTATTGATAGTCCATACTGGGCTTTACTATGGTTCTACATACAGTACCTGTATTGATAGTCCATACTGGTCTTTACTATGGTTCTACATACAGTACCTGTATTGATAGTCCATACTGGTCTTTACTATGGTTCTACATACAGTATCTGTATTGATAGTCCATACTGGTCTTTACTATGGTTCTACATACAGTACCTGTATTGATAGTCCATACTGGTCTTTACTATGGTTCTACATACAGTACCTGTATTGATAGTCCATACTGGTCTTTACTATGGTTCTACATACAGTATCTGTATTGATAGTCCATACTGGTCTTTACTATGGTTCTACATACAGTACCTGTATTGATAGTCCATACTGGTCTTTACTATGGTTCTACATACAGTATCTGTATTGATTTTTTATTATAGTTTTATTTTACCTTTATTTAACACAACATTGAACAACACTATAAACACACATACAGTACAACAATTACATATTATATTAAAACACAAACATCTTGACTAAAAACAGCTGGCCTAAAAACAATTACAATCTTCTATGATTATATACATCGATCAGGTGTTTAAACTCCAAGGAAACTAGATCATCACATTTTAAAATGTTCAGGAGGGAATTCCAGGACCACGGAGCTGAGTAACTAAAACTATTTCTACCATGACCTGTTCTAATGTTTGGTTCTGTTAGAAGCAAATCAGAATGGGACCGTAATTGATATTTATTTACTGACCTGACTAAAAAAGAACCGAGATAAAATGGCATTTTACCCAACATGGCCTTATAAATCAGTGTATACCAGTGTTTAAGCCTACTCAAGGTCAATGACCACCAGCCAACAGCGCTGTAGAGATCACAATGATGTGTTAGACGTTTCTGATTGGTAATGAACCTGAGGGCTGCATGATACACTGAATCAAGTGCTCTCAGGGTAGTGGCTGAGGGCTGCATGATACACTGAATCAAGTGCTCTCAGGGTAGTGGCTGAGGGCTGCATGATAAACTGAATCAAGTGCTCTCAGGGTAGTGGCTGAGGGCTGCATGATACACTGAATCAAGTGCTCTCAGGGTAGTGGCTGAGGGCTGCATGATACACTGAATCAAGTGCTCTCAGGATAGTGGCTGAGGGCTGCATGATACACTGAATCAAGGGGTCTCAGGGTAGTGGCTGAGGGCTGCATGATACACTGAATCAAGTGCTCTCAGGGTAGTGGCTGAGGGCTGCATGATACACTGAATCAAGTGCTCTCAGGGTAGTGGCTGAGGGCTGCATGATACACTGAATCAAGTGCTCTCAGGGTAGTGGCTGAGGGCTGCATGATACACTGAATCAAGTGCTCTCAGGGTAGTGGCTGAGGGCTGCATGATACACTGAATCAAGTGCTCTCAGGGTAGTGGCTGAGGGCTGCATGATACACTGAATCAAGTGCTCTCAGGGTAGTGGCTGAGGCCTGCATGATACACTGAATCAAGTGCTCTCAGGGTAGTGGTTGAGGCCTGCATATATATAACATTACTAAAATCTAAATCCGCCAGTAATGTACATCATACCAGCTCCTTCCTGGCCTCCAGAGAAAAACAAGCCTTATGCCGGTAATAAAAACCTATTTTCAGCTTGAGCGTCCTTATCAAGTTCTCTACATGAACAGTGAAGCTCAGCCTGTCATCAACCCACACACCCAAATATTTGTACACGTTGACTTGCTCTAAAAATGAACATCCGCTGTTTCATTAAGATCCCCAATGTTGTTGATATACAAAAGGAACAACAGTGGGCCCACAATAGAACCTTGCGGAACACCTGAGCACACCTCTATGGACTCAGATTTACAACCATCCTCCATTACACATTGTGTATGATTTGATAGGTAATTTATAAACCAGTCTAGATCATGACCTGTAATTCCACAACATTTTAACCTTTGCACTAACACAGCATGGTCCACGGTGTCAAAAGCCTTCGACAAATCAATAAAGACAGACACACTTGTTGTCAAGAGCACAGTGGATGTCATTTAAAACCTTCAATGTTGCTGAAACAGTGCTGTGGCCAGACCTAAAGCCTGACTGCATTCCATTAAAGAAGTTGTTTTCTTGGAGGCCTTCAGCTCCCTACTAACTAAGGACTCCAGTACCTTTGACAGTAAAGACGATGTTGATATGGGTCGATAGTTGTCAAGTAGCGAAGGATCTCCACCTTTCAGGAGAGACAGTACAGACGATGTTGATATGGGTCGATAGTTGTCAAGTAGCGAAGGATCTCCACCTTTCAGGAGAGGCAATACAGACGATGTTGATATGAGTCGATAGTTGTCAAGTACCGAAGGATCTCCACCTTTCAGGAGAGACAGTACAGACGATGTTGATATGGGTCGATAGTTGTCAAGTAGCGAAGGATCTCCACCTTTCAGGAGAGGCAGTACAGACGATGTTGATATGGGTCGATAGTTGTCAAGTAGTGAAGGATCTCCACCTTTCAGGAGAGGCAGTACAGACGATGTTGATATGGGTCGATAGTTGTCAAGTAGTGAAGGATCTCCACCTTTCAGGAGAGGCAGTACAGACGATGTTGATATGGGTCGATAGTTGTCAAGTAGCGAAGGATCTCCACCTTTCAGGAGAGGCAGTACAGACGATGTTGATATGGGTCGATAGTTGTCAAGTAGCGAAGGATCTCCACCTTTCAGGAGAGACAGTACAGACGATGTTGATATGGGTCGATAGTTGTCAAGTAGCGAAGGATCTCCACCTTTCAGGAGAGGCAGTACAGACGATGTTGATATGGGTCGATAGTTGTCAAGTAGTGAAGGATCTCCACCTTTCAGGAGAGACAGTACAGACGATGTTGATATGGGTCGATAGTTGTCAAGTAGCGAAGGATCTCCACCTTTCAGGAGAGGCAGTACAGACGATGTTGATATGGGTCGGTAGTTGTCAAGTAGCGAAGGATCTCCACCTTTCAGGAGAGGCAGTACAGACGATGTTGATATGGGTCGATAGTTGTCAAGTAGCGAAGGATCTCCACCTTTCAGGAGAGACAGCACAAAAGCAGATTTACATAACTTGGGGATTTCCTTCACGTCAAGCGTGAGGTTAGAAATATAGGGGAGAGCAATGATGTCTGCAGCCAGGTGTAGGAAGCGGGGGTCTAGTTCATCAGGGACAGGGGATTTTGTTCTATCAATTTATTTCAGGGCTTTACACACTTCTGAAACAGAGAAGGATGAGAAGGAGAACCTGGTGACGGAGTGTACAGTGGTGTCAGGGATGAGAAGGAGAACCTGGTGAAGGAGTGTACAGGGGTGTCAGGGATGAGAAGGAGAACCTGGTGAAGGAGTCCACAGGGGTGTCAGGGATGAGAATGAGAACCTGGTGAAGGAGTGTACAGGGGTGTCAGGGATGAGGAGAACCTGGTGAAGGAGTCCACAGGGGTGTCAGGGATGAGAAGGAGAACCTGGTGAAGGAGTGTACAGGGGTGTCAGGGATGAGAAGGAGAACCTGGTGAAGGAGAGCACAGGGGTGTCAGGGATGAGAAGGAGAACCTGGTGAAGGAGTGCACAGGGGTGTCAGGGATGAGAAGGAGAACCTGGTGAAGGAGTGTACAGGGGTGACAGGGATGAGAAGGAGAACCTGGTGAAGGAGTGCACAGGGGTGTCAGGGATAAGATGGAGAACCTGGTGAAGGAGTGTACAGGGGTGTCAGGGATGAGAAGGAGAACCTGGTGAAGGAGAGCACAGGGGTGTCAGGGATGAGAAGGAGAACCTGGTGAAGGAGTGTACAGGGGTGTCAGGGATGAGAAGGAGAACCTGGTGAATGAGTGCACAGGGGTGTCAGGGATGAGAAGGAGAACCTGGTGAAGGAGTGTACAGGGGTGTCAGGGATGAGAAGGAGAACCTGGTGAAGGAGTGTACAGGGGTGTCAGGGATGAGAAGGAGAACCTGGTGAAGGAGTCCACAGGGGTGTCAGGGATGAGAAGGAGAACCTGGTGAAGGAGTGTACAGGGGTGTCAGGGATGAGAAGGAGAACCTGGTGAATGAGTGCACAGGGGTGTCAGGGATAAGATGGAGAACCTGGTGAAGGAGTGCACAGGGGTGTCAGGGATGAGAAGGAGAACCTGGTGAAGGAGTGTACAGGGGTGTCAGGGATGAGAAGGAGAACCTGGTGAAGGAGTGTACAGGGGTGTCAGGGATGAGAAGGAGAACCTGGTGAAGGAGTGTACAGGGGTGTCAGGGATGAGAAGGATAACCTGGTGAAGGAGTGTACAGGGGTGTCAGGGATGAGAAGGATAACCTGGTGAAGGAGTGTACAGGGGTGTCAGGGAGGAGAAGGAGAACCTGGTAAAGGAGTGTACAGGGGTCTCAGGGATGAGAAGGAGAACCTGGTGAAGGAGTGTGCAGGGGTCTCAGGTAAATCCACAGCGGGGGTTTAACATTTTTAAATAAAGTGCCTGCATCTATAAAATGCTGATTCAAGGCTTTCAGAATGGAGCTTCTCTCAGTTACAACCTGAGTGTCGACCAACAATAGTTTGGGAAGCTGTGAATCTTCTGTTCACTCCAAACCTTTCACTACTTGTCAAAATGTGGAGGGATTATTTAAATGATCTGTAGTAGATTTCAGGGAGTGGTCTGCTTTCACTTTTCAGATCATAATGATCTGTAGTAGATTTCAGGGAGTGGTCTGCTTTCACTTTTCAGATCATAATGATCTGTAGTAGATTTCAGGGAGTGGTCTGCTTTCACTTTTCAGATCATAATGATCTGTAGTAGATTTCAGGTAGTGGTCTGCTTTCACTTTTCAGATCATAATGATCTGTAGTAGATTTCAGGGAGTGGTCTGCTGTCACTTTTCAGATCATAATGATCTCTAGTAGATTTCAGGTAGTGGTCTGCGTTCACTTTTCAGATCATAATGATCTGTAGTAGATTTCAGGGAGTGGTCTGCTTTCACTTTTCAGATCATAATGATCTGTATTAGATTTCAGGTAGTGGTCTGCTTTCACTTTTCAGATCATAATGATCTGTAGTAGATTTCAGGTAGTGGTCTGCTTTCACTTTTCAGATCATAATGATCTGTAGTAGATTTCAGGGAGTGGTCTGCTGTCACTTTTCAGATCATAATGATCTGTAGTAGATTTCAGGTAGTGGTCTGCTTTCACTTTTCAGATCATAATGACCTGTAGTAGATTTCAGGGAGTGGTCTGCTTTCACTTTTCAGATCATAATGATCTGTAGTAGATTTCAGGTAGTGGTCTGCTTTCACTTTTCAGATCATAATGATCTGTAGTAGATTTCAGGGAGTGGTCTGCTTTCACTTGTCAGATCATAATGATCTGTAGTAGATTTCAGGTAGTGGTCTGCTTTCACTTTTCAGATCATAATGATCTGTAGTAGATTTCAGGGAGTGGTCTGCTTTCACTTTTCAGATCATAGTGATCTGTAGTAGATTTCAGGTAGTGGTCTGCTGTCACTTTTCAGATCATAGTGATCTGTAGTAGATTTCAGGGAGTGGTCTGCTTTCACTTTTCAGATCATAGTGATCTGTAGTAGATTTCAGGGAGTGGTCTGCTTTCACTTTTCAGATCATAGTGATCTGTAGTAGATTTCAGGTAGTGGTCTGCTGTCACTTTTCAGATCATAATGATCTGTAGTAGATTTCAGGGAGTGGTCTGCTTTCACTTTTCAGATACAACAATATTTAAACAGGAGCAGATGGTCCATAACAACAAGATACAACAATATTTAAACAGGAGCAGATGGTCTATAACAACAAGACACAACAATATTTAAACAGGAGCAGATGGTCTGTAACAACAAGATACAACAATATGTAAACAGGAGCCAAGGTTAAGGTTCAACCACAGATATTCAACTTGCTGAGGTTTAGTAGAAGTCAGACCGCTGAGAACTTGTGTTTTACGTAAACAGCAACACCACCACCCTTAGATTTACCATCTGCACCTAAAACATTGTAACCATTTATGCCAATATGTTAGTCTGCAATAGATTTTTGGAGGCAGGTTTCAGAAAGCATAAATACATCAGAGTCGTCAGTTTGATCCATATATCCACAACATGAAGCTTCAGCAGCAGACTTCTTACATTCATACGCAGAAACTTCCGCTCTGACTACTTAATTGGGCAGGGGGAAGAATGTCAGGACCTGGGTCAGATTGCACATTTCCAGACAGTAGAAGCAGCAAGATAATGGCCAGTCTAGATCGCATAAATCTCACGTGCATTCACAGAGCAAGCGTGTGGTTTCTCCCAAAACTTGAGGGAGAAAGTCATATTTTTCCTCATTCACAGAGCAAGCGTGTGGTTTCTCCCAAAACTCGAGGGAGAAACAGTATATTTTTCCTCATTCACAGAGCAAGCGTGTAGTTTCTCCCAAAACTTGAGGGAGAAAGTCATATTTTTCCTCATTCACAGAGCAAGCGTGTGGTTTCTCCCAAAACTCGAGGGAGAAACAGTCATATATTTCCTCATTCACAGAGCAAGCGTTTAGTTTCTCCCAAAACTCGAAGGAGAAACAGTATATTTTTCCTCATTCACAGAGCAGGCGTGTGGTTTCTCCCACACCTTTGAACAACAGCAACATGTTCCTCTATGGCCTCATCTTTGACCTGAGAGAAACACAGCATCAATCTAAGACATGTAGCCAAACAAATGCTGAACCCTCATTAAAACTTCTTAGGGATAGGGGGCGACATTTTCACTTTTGGATGAATTGGTGCCCAAGTTAAACGGCCTCGTACTCTGTCCTAGATCATATGATATGCATAGTATTATTACTATTGTATAGAAAACAATCTGAAGTTTCTAAAACTGTTTGAATTATATATGTGAGTAAAACAGAACTCATATGGCAGGCAAACTTCCAAACAGGAAGTGAAAATTCTGGATATGGGTCGCTGTGAAAGGCATCGCCTATTTAAATGTCTTATATTTATGGATCTGTATGCACTTCATACGCCTTCCACTGGATGTCAACAGGCAGTAGAACGTGGAATGAAGAGTCTAGCCTGATGTGGGACCGAATGAGAGCCTTTGGAGTGACAGGTCAGGCATATTGCCAGTTCTTGGCCACACACACTGGGAATGTTATGTCCTTGTCTGCAATGAGTTATGAATACATGAAGAAATGCTCCGTCTGGGACGTTATTGGATATATTTGTGAAAAACATCCTGAAGATTGATTCTCAACTGAGTTTGACCAGTTTATTCGATTTGTAATATCACTTTTTGAAGTTTTCGTTCATTAGCGTAAATTTGGATGGACACGTGAACTACACATGCTAGCCAAAGTTGCTAATTCGACAGAAGTAATGGACATTATAAACCAAAAAAACTATTTATTGTGGAACTAGGATTCCTGGCACTGCATTCTGATGAAAGTTCATCAAAGGTAAGGGAATATTTATGATGTAATTTCGTATTTCTGTTGACTCCAACATGGCGGAGAATGGCTGAGCGCTGTCTCAGATTATTGCATGCTGTGCTTTTTACTAAAGTTATTTTTTAAATCTAACACAGCAGTTGCATTAAGAACCAGTGTATCTGTAATTATATGTTAAACATGTATCTTTCATCAAAGTTTTATGATGAGTTTTTCTGTTAGATTACGTGGCTCTCTAAAATTTCTCCGGATATTTTGGAGCCATTTCTGAACATGGCACCAATGTAAAACCACGATTTGTGGCTATAAATATGCACATTATCGAACAAAACATAAATGTATTGTATAACATGATGTCATATGACTGTCATCTGATGAAGTTGTTCAAAGGTTAGTGATTAATTTTATCTCTATTTGTGGGTTTTGTGAAAGCTATCTTTGCTGTGAAAAAATGGCTGTGTGTTTTTGGATATGGTGGTGAGCTAACATAAATATATGTTGTGTTTTCGCTGTAAAACATTTAAAAAATCAGACATGTTGGCTGGATTCACAAGATGTTTATCTTTCATTTGCTGTATTGGACTTGTAATGTGTGAAAGTTAAATATTTCTAAAAATATATTTTTTGAATTTCGCTGTAAAGGTTAAATGAGCTATGTCTTCAAATATTTTTTTTCCCTAAATATTAATACAAACATAGCAACAATCACTGATCAAACAGCAGATCAGTAAACAAGTCAGGTAAGTGTGATGTTGGTGAGCAAAGCTCCGCGGAGAGAGAGAGTGGAGAGGGTACCTGTACCAGACTGGGAGAGAGAGAGTGGAGAGGACACCTGTACCAGAGCAGGAGAGGTCACCTGTACCAGACTGGGAGAGACAGACCAGAGCAGGAGAGGTCACCTGTATCAGACTGGGAGAGACAGACCAGAGCAGGAGAGGTCACCTGTATCAGACTGGGAGAGACAGACCAGAGCAGGAGAGGACACCTGTACCCGACTGGGAGAGACAGACCAGAGCAGGAGAGGACACCTGTACCAGACTGGGAGAGACAGACCAGAGCAGGAGAGGACACCTGTACCAGACTGGGAGAGACAGACCAGAGCAGGAGAGGACACCTGTACCAGACTGGGAGAGACAGACCAGAGCAGGAGAGGACACCTGTACCAGACTGGGAGAGACAGACCAGAGCAGGAGAGGACACCTGTACCAGACTGGGAGAGACAGACCAGAGCAGGAGAGGACACCTGTACCAGACTGGGAGAGACAGACCAGAGCAGGCGGGGACACCTGTACCAGACTGGGAGAGACAGACCAGAGCAGGAGAGGACACCTGTACAAGACTGGGAGAGACAGACCAGGGCAGGCGGGGACACCTGTACCAGACTGGGAGAGACAGACCAGAGCAGGAGAGGACACCTGTACCAGACTGGGAGAGACAGACCAGGGCAGGCGGGGACACCTGTACCAGACTGGGAGAGACAGACCAGAGCAGGAGAGGACACCTGTACCAGACTGGGAGAGACAGATCAGAGCAGGAGAGGAGACCTGTACCAGACTGGGAGAGAGAGACCAGAGCAGGAGAGGACACCTGTACCAGACTGGGAGAGACAGACCAGAGCAGGAGAGGACACCTGTACCAGACTGGGAGAGACAGACCAGGGCAGGAGGGGAGCAGTGTACCAGGTAACAGGGGATGTGAGAGTGTCCAGAGATGAGTCTTTCCTTGGAGCGGGAACACAGAGCACAACTAGGACAGCATCACACTTTCTGCTCTACACAAACTACAGGACCAATCAAAAGCTGGGACACACCTGACATAGACAATCAGGTGAGAACACATGATAGTCCCACTGAGGTCACTGGGACACACCTGACATAGACAATCAGGTGAGAACACATGATAGTCCCACTGAGCTCACTGGGACACACCTGACATAGACAATCAGGTGAGAACACATGATAGTCCCACTGAGCTCACTGGGACACACCTGACATAGACAATCAGGTGAGAACACATGATAGTCCCACTGAGCTCACTGGGACACACCTGACATAGACAATCAGGTGAGAACACATGATAGTCCCACTGAGCTCACTGGGACACACCTGACATAGACAATCAGGTGAGAACATGACAGTCCCACTGAGCTCACTGGGACACACCTGACATAGACAATCAGGTGAGAACAGTCCCACTGAGCTCAAACCAGATGGGATGGCGTATCGCTGCAGAATACTGTGGTAGACATGCTGGTTAAGTGTGCCTTGAATTCTAAATACATCATAGACAGTGTCACCAGCAAAGCACCCCCACACCATCACACCACCTCTTATCAACTGAATGTGTATTTTTCACCGTGAAGCATGGAAGAGGAGGTTGGATGGTGCTTTGCTGGTGAAACTGTCAGGAATTAATTTAGAATTCAAGGCACACTTAACCAGCATGGCTACCACAGCGATCTGCAGTGATACGCCATCTCATCTGGTCTGAGCAGGAGTATCATTTGTTTTTCAGCAGGACAATGACCCAACACACCTCCAGGCTGTGTAAGGGCTATTTGACCAAGAAGGAGAGTGATGGAGTGCTGCATCAGATGACCTGGCCTCCACTTGATTTGTTTAACACGTTGTTGGTTACTACATGATTCCATATGTGTTATTTCATAGTTTTGATGTCTTCACTATTATTCTACAATGTAGAAAATAGTAAAAATAAAGAAAAACCCTTGAATGAGTAGATGTGTCCAAACTTTTGACTGGTCCTGTATGTTAAGGGGATGGTTCACCCCAATAGAAAGGTTCATACCTCTAAATACCATCTTATTAGATGGAGCCATTTCCCCCCATTAGTTTGGGATTCAGACCTGCAGTCATCTTGATTTCAGACACTTTGGAGAAGTGTTCCACAGGCAGTAAATCTATTGTAGAATAAATGGAACCTGGATCCATTTCATTCTATTAACATGGTTTATGTGTTATAGCAGTAATGGGGTTAAACTGATATTAAAATGACAACTCCATAGGTGGTACCAGGTCAGGGGAGTTCATCTCTGCTCCCAGCATCCCTGGGACAGTACTGATCAACATAGCTGACCTGATGCAGAGGTGGACCAGTGATGTTTTCCTCTCAGTGGTGAGACTTGCCCTTCCATTTGACACACCTTTACCTGATGAGATCATACAAGACGTTACAGGCTTATTGCACGTGGAAACAGACCTGCGTTAAAATAATGTTGAATATTTAATAAGCAGTGGTTGAATGAGTTTGTTGTAATGGAACAAATAGAAAAGTCCTAAAAGTACAAACAAACCCCGCCCACCTGGAGGGCTAAAGGAAATGCTCAAATTATTTGTAAGATTTCAAATAGTATTTGAATCCAGGGTCGTATTCGTTAGAGAACACTGTAGCAAAACATTTAGCAACATAATTATTTTAGTTCAGTTAGTCCCTCCCTGTTTCAGTTCATTTTCTTCAGTTTGGTGCCTCGTGGATATGATTCAGGTCTCCGTGGAAACATCAATGTAAATTCACCTTTGATTTTTACTCCTCACTTTCCCTTTCAGGTCCATAGGGTTTTACTGCCCCCTGCTGGAGACTGGAGCACACTGCAGTCCCTTTCAGGTCCATAGGGTTTTACTGCCCCCTGCTGGAGACTGGAGCACACTGCAGTCCCTTTCAGGTCCATAGGGTTTTACTGTCCCCTGCTGGAGACTGGAGCACACTGCAGTCCCTTTCAGGTCCATAGGGTTTTACTGCCCCCTGCTGGAGACTGGAGCACACTGCAGTCCCTTTCAGGTCCATAGGGTTTTACTGCCCCCTGCTGGAGACTGGAGCACACTGCAGTCCCTGGCTTTCTTTGTGCAGCCGGATGATGAGGCCCTCATCAATACAGGTACTGTATGTAGAACCATAGTAAAGACCAGTATGGACTATCAATACAGATACTGTATGTAGAACCATAGTAAAGCCCAGTATGGACTATCAATACAGGTACTGTATGTAGAACCATAGTAAAGACCAGTATGGACTATCAATACAAAGTGACCATTTAGAATGAGGCCCAGTTCAATGAGAGGAAGTCTTAACAGAACTGGGGGATGACAGACAGGAAGTGGGGGGGTGGAGATCTAATATATTTTTGTGCCAAACACTAAAGCATGATATTGTAATAAATCTACACCCTATTCCCTACGTAGAACACTACTTTAGACCTGGTCAGAAGCACCGTAGGGAATAGGGAACCATTTGGAACAGAGACAGTAATTCCCCTGAACATCTTCCTCTTCCTCATCTGGTTTCTTGAACAGCCCTTCACTCCTCCCCTCTTCCTCCCCTCCTCCCTTTTCATTCTATTCTATCAGCCACACCACTAGCTCACCTCCACACAATATATTTACAAGTTAAAGACACACCTTGGAATAAATAACAAAGGAAAACTATTACTAGATGAAGTTTAGTGTTTTTTATTATTTCCCATCACCATAAATCATATTTAATCACTGAACAGTAGCAGACCTAACTTCATCTGTTCCTGACTCTGGATAGTGGATTAAAAAGACCATCAATCTCCAATGATATTAAAGTACTATTCTGAACATTACTGATATACTGAGTGGCAAGTCAAGATATCTGCTATTTTATTGTTTGGTCAATAGCACCACCTGCTGGACAGGTTTAATGTTGCTGGACTGAGCAGTATGGGAGGATGAAAGATGACACATTTAGGGCCGGTTTCCTGGACATCTACATTGAACATACTTTTTAGTCCAGGCCTAGGATTAATCTGTGTCTGGGAAACCAGTCCATATAGTTTAGTAGAAAGTAAGTGATACCAGCTTGTAGTGGGCTGACTAGTCCTGAATTGTCCTTTAGTTCCTGGACCATTTTCCATGCAGCTCCAGGTGACAGAGAACACATCAATTAGGACCAACAAGCTGATCAATGATACTGAGGAGAATTACATAGAGACAGAGAACCAACTGAGAAAACATATCAATGGTTCTGAATGACAACCAATATACATCAACACCAGACATCAGGATTCATGGAAATGTACAAGATTAAAACATTGCAATTACAAAAATGTGAATACATTTAATTTTAAATCATAACAAATCAGTTTACCAGCTCAGCAGAACCTGACATCATTTTAATTCATAACATCTTCTGAAGATCAAATCAGTTAAATCATTGTAGATAAAACAGAGCAGAATGAATCATCACATCTGGGGACCATCACCACCAGCATGACTAGTATCTATGTGGACCCTACTACAGTTTAACCAGCTCAGCTATAGACTACACCAGCATGACTAGTATCTATGTGGACTCTACTACAGTTTAACCAGCTCAGCTATAGACTACACCAGCATGACTAGTATCTATGTGGACCCTACTACAGTTTAACCAGCTCAGCTATAGACTACACCAGCATGACTAGTATCTATGTGGACTCTACTACAGTTTAACCAGCTCAGCTATAGACTACACCAGCATGACTAGTATCTATGTGGACCCTACTACAGTTTAACCAGCTCAGCTATAGACTACACCAGCATGACTAGTATCTATGTGGACCCTACTACAGTTTAACCAGCTCAGCTATAGACTACACCAGCATGACTAGTATCTATGTGGACCCTACTACAGTTTAACCAGCTCAGCTATAGACTACACCAGCATGACTAGTATCTATGTGGACCCTACTACAGTTTAACCAGCTCAGCTATAGACTACACCAGCATGACTAGTATCTATGTGGACCCTACTACAGTTTAACCAGCTCAGCTATAGACTACACCAGCATGACTAGTATCTATGTGGACCCTACTACAGTTTAACCAGCTCAGCTATAGACTACACCAGCATGACTAGTATCTATGTGGACCCTACTACAGTTTAACCAGCTCAGCTATAGACTACACCAGCATGACTAGTATCTATGTGGACTCTACTACAGTTTAACCAGCTCAGCTATAGACTACACCAGCATGACTAGTCTCTATGTGGACCCTACTACAGTTTAACCAGCTCAGCTATAGACTACACCAGCATGACTAGTATCTATGTGGACCCTACTACAGTTTAACCAGCTCAGCTATAGACTACACCAGCATGACTAGTATCTATGTGGACCCTACAACAGTTTAACCAGCTCAGCTATAGACTACACCAGCATGACTAGTATCTATGTGGACACTACTACAGTTTAACCAGCTCAGCTATAGACTACACCAGCATGACTAGTATCTATGTGGACACTACTACAGTTTAACCAGCTCAGCTATAGACTACACCAGCATGACTAGTATCTATGTGGACCCTACTACAGTTTAACCAGCTCAGCTATAGACTACACCAGCATGACTAGTATCTATGTGGACCCTACAACAGTTTAACCAGCTCAGCTATAGACTACACCAGCATGACTAGTATCTATGTGGACCCTACTACAGTTTAACCAGCTCAGCTATAGACTACACCAGCATGACTAGTATCTATGTGGACCCTACTACAGTTTAACCAGCTCAGCTATAGACTACACCAGCATGACTAGTATCTATGTGGACCCTACTACAGTTTAACCAGCTCAGCTATAGACTACACCAGCATGACTAGTATCTATGTGGACCCTACTACAGTTTAACCAGCTCAGCTATAGACTACACCAGCATGACTAGTATCTATGTGGACCCTACTACAGTTTAACCAGCTCAGCTATAGACTACACCAGCATGACTAGTATCTATGTGGACCCTACTACAGTTTAACCAGCTCAGCTATAGACTACACCAGCATGACTAGTATCTATGTGGACCCTACTACAGTTTAATCAGCTCAGCTATAGACTACACCAGCATGACTAGTATCTATGTGGACCCTACTACAGTTTAACCAGCTCAGCTATAGACTACACCAGCATGACTAGTATCTATGTGGACCCTACTACAGTTTAACCAGCTCAGCTATAGACTACACCAGCATGACTAGTATCTATGTGGACCCTACTACAGTTTAACCAGCTCAGCTATAGACTACACCAGCATGACTAGTATCTATGTGGACCCTACTACAGTTTAACCAGCTCAGCTATAGACTACACCAGCATGACTAGTATCTATGTGGACCCTACTACAGTTTAACCAGCTCAGCTATAGACTACACCAGCATGACTAGTATCTATGTGGACCCTACTACAGTTTAACCAGCTCAGCTATAGACTACACCAGCATAACTAGTATCTATGTGGACCCTACTACAGTTTAACCAGCTCAGCTATAGACTACACCAGCATGACTAGTATCTATGTGGACCCTACTACAGTTTAACCAGCTCAGCTATAGACTACACCAGCATGACTAGTATCTATGTGGACACTACTACAGTTTAACCAGCTCAGCTATAGACTACACCAGCATGACTAGTATCTATGTGGACCCTACTACAGTTTAACCAGCTCAGCTATAGACTACACCAGCATGACTAGTATCTATGTGGACCCTACTACAGTTTAACCAGCTCAGCTATAGACTACACCAGCATGACTAGTATCTATGTGGACTCTACTACAGTTTAACCAGCTCAGCTATAGACTACACCAGCATGACTAGTCTCTATGTGGACCCTACTACAGTTTAACCAGCTCAGCTATAGACTACACCAGCATGACTAGTATCTATGTGGACTCTACTACAGTTTAACCAGCTCAGCTATAGACTACACCAGCATGACTAGTCTCTATGTGGACCCTACTACAGTTTAACCAGCTCAGCTATAGACTACACCAGCATGACTAGTATCTATGTGGACCCTACTACAGTTTAACCAGCTCAGCTATAGACTACACCAGCATGACTAGTATCTATGTGGACCCTACAACAGTTTAACCAGCTCAGCTATAGACTACACCAGCATGACTAGTATCTATGTGGACCCTACTACAGTTTAACCAGCTCAGCTATAGACTACACCAGCATGACTAGTATCTATGTGGACACTACTACAGTTTAACCAGCTCAGCTATAGACTACACCAGCATGACTAGTATCTATGTGGACACTACTACAGTTTAACCAGCTCAGCTATAGACTACACCAGCATGACTAGTATCTATGTGGACCCTACTACAGTTTAACCAGCTCAGCTATAGACTACACCAGCATGACTAGTATCTATGTGGACCCTACTACAGTTTAACCAGCTCAGCTATAGACTACACCAGCATGACTAGTATCTATGTGGACCCTACTACAGTTTAACCAGCTCACCTATAGACTACACCAGCATGACTAGTATCTATGTGGACCCTACTACAGTTTAACCAGCTCAGCTATAGACTACACCAGCATGACTAGTATCTATGTGGACCCTACTACAGTTTAACCAGCTCAGCTATAGACTACACCAGCATGACTAGTATCTATGTGGACCCTACTACAGTTTAACCAGCTCAGCTATAGACTACACCAGCATGACTAGTATCTATGTGGACCCTACTACAGTTTAACCAGCTCAGCTATAGACTACACCAGCATGACTAGTATCTATGTGGACCCTACTACAGTTTAACCAGCTCAGCTATAGACTACACCAGCATGACTAGTATCTATGTGGACCCTACTACAGTTTAACCAGCTCAGCTATAGACTACACCAGCATGACTAGTATCTATGTGGACCCTACTACAGTTTAATCAGCTCAGCTATAGACTACACCAGCATGACTAGTATCTATGTGGACCCTACTACAGTTTAACCAGCTCAGCTATAGACTACACCAGCATGACTAGTATCTATGTGGACCCTACTACAGTTTAACCAGCTCAGCTATAGACTACACCAGCATGACTAGTATCTATGTGGACCCTACTACAGTTTAACCAGCTCAGCTATAGACTACACCAGCATGACTAGTATCTATGTGGACCCTACTACAGTTTAACCAGCTCAGCTATAGACTACACCAGCATGACTAGTATCTATGTGGACCCTACTACAGTTTAACCAGCTCAGCTATAGACTACACCAGCATGACTAGTATCTATGTGGACCCTACTACAGTTTAACCAGCTCAGCTATAGACTACACCAGCATGACTAGTATCTATGTGGACCCTACTACAGTTTAACCAGCTCAGCTATTGACTACACCAGCATGACTAGTATCTATGTGGACCCTACTACAGTTTAACCAGCTCAGCTATAGACTACACCAGCATGACTAGTATCTATGTGGACCCTACTACAGTTTAACTAGCTCAGCTATAGACTACACCAGCATGACTAGTATCTATGTGGACCCTACTACAGTTTAACCAGCTCAGCTATAGACTACACCAGCATGACTAGTATCTATGTGGACCCTACTACAGTTTAACCAGCTCAGCTATAGACTACACCAGCATGACTAGTATCTATGTGGACCATACTACAGTTTAACCAGCTCAGCTATAGACTACACCAGCATGACTAGTATCTATGTGGACCCTACTACAGTTTAACCAGCTCAGCTATAGACTACACCAGCATGACTAGTATCTATGTGGACCCTACTACAGTTTAACTAGCTCAGCTATAGACTACACCAGCATGACTAGTCTCTATGTGGACCCTACTACAGTTTAACCAGCTCAGCTATAGACTCCACCAGCATGACTAGTATCTATGTGGACCCTACTACAGTTTAACCAGCTCAGCTATAGACTACACCAGCATGACTAGTATCTATGTGGACCCTACTACAGTTTAACCAGCTCAGCTATAGACTACACCAGCATGACTAGTATCTATGTGGACCCTACTACAGTTTAACCAGCTCAGCTATAGACTACACCAGCATGACTAGTATCTATGTGGACCCTACTACAGTTTAACCAGCTCAGCTATAGACTACACCAGCATGACTAGTATCTATGTGGACCCTACTACAGTTTAACCAGCTCAGCTATAGACTACACCAGCATGACTAGTATCTATGTGGACCCTACTACAGTTTAACCAGCTCAGCTATAGACTACACCAGCATGACTAGTATCTATGTGGACCCTACTACAGTTTAACCAGCTCAGCTATAGACTACACCAGCATGACTAGTATCTATGTGGACCCTACTACAGTTTAACCAGCTCAGCTATAGACTACACCAGCATGACTAGTATCTATGTGGACCCTACTACAGTTTAACCAGCTCAGCTATAGACTACACCAGCATGACTAGTATCTATGTGGACCCTACTACAGTTTAACCAGCTCAGCTATAGACTACATCAGCATGACTAGTATCTATATGGACCCTACTACAGTTTAACCAGCTCAGCAGTACCATAGAGATAAAACCCAGGATAGATGGTCTGAGTGAATGTGGTCTGGACTCTGTGGAGGAGGGTCATTGTGTCAGAGACACTGTAGAAGGACAGAGTACCTGCCTTGTGATCCAGGTACACTCCTACTCTGGAGGACTGAGGGCCTGATACTTTAGTCTGAACATTATTGTGTCTGAAACAATAATCACCACTACAGCACATTAAACTCCAGGACTTGTTATTGTATCCAAATACACCATCTGTCTCTGTCTCTGTTCTGCTGATGTCTTTATATGAGACTGCTGTAACAACAGCACCAGTCCACTCCACCTCCCAGTAACAGCGTCCAGACAGACCCTCTCTACACAGAACCTGACACTGGTTGGTGAATCTGTCTGGATGGTCAGGATATGGTTGGACTTGGTCTGTACAGGTCACCTTTCTGTTCCCTTCAGACAGAGAGAGGTGTGTGTTTGCTGTGTTTGGGTCCAGTGTGAGCTGACAGGAATCTGGGAGAAGAGCAGAGACCAATGAGGGGAGTCAGAACAATAAGTTAAGTCAGATACTGTATCTACCCTGTCTTTGATTAGAGCACAGCAGAGATCAAATCAGAGAAATATGAGGAGTCAGATAGATACCCAGTCTTTGATTAGATCTACTATTGCTATATATTTCTAGAGGGATTGTTAGGAGTGTCAGTAAAAAGAGACTGTTAGTTACTTCACAATAAAGAGACTCACATTGTAACAACTGTTCTCTGGTCTTGGGCTCTGGAGGCAGTACAACATCCACTATATTCACTACAGACACACAAACACATTGACAGAGAGAGGGAATGTTATCATCAGACCATATTCCACATGTATATGACTAGTAGGGAACTTTCAATGGTCTAAAGTTGATGTTCTTATTGTTTTCAACACACCTGTAGTGGAGATCTTGGTCCATTCTCCTTTAAGGAAGTCTTCTAGTTTCTCTCTCAGTTCAGACACAGTCTTACTCACATCTCCAAAGTACTGAAGAGGACGGACAACGATGCTGGGTAAGTCTGGAGATACACTGATACTGGAGAGAGACTGATAACTCTGGAGAGAGAGAGAGAGAGAGAGAGGGAGAGAGAGGGACAGAGAGAGAGAGGGAGAGAGGAACAGACAGAGAGAGAGAGAGGGACAGAGGGAGAGAGACAGAGAGAGAGAGCAAAAGAGAGAGGGACAGAGAGAGAGAGGGACAGAGAGAGAGGGGGACAGAGAGAGAGGGGGACAGAGAGAGAGGGGGACAGAGAGAGACAAAGAGTTGGAGGGACAGAGACAGAGGGAGAGAGAGGGACGGACAGAGGCAGAGAGAGGGACGGACAGAGGGAGAGAGAGGGACGGACAGAGAGAGAGAGAGAGAGAGAGGGAGGGACGGACAGAGAGAGAGAGAGGGACGGACAGAGAGAGAGAGAGAGAAGAGGGACAGAGAGACAGACAGGACAACATAATGATGTAGATGAATAGTTTCACATGAAGTTAATTTCATATCACATGTAACAAGACAGTTTAGTTACCTGGAGGAAATGGATGTGATCCTCTGTGTGTGAGAGCTGCTCCAGCTCAGTGCTTCTCTTCCTCAGCTCAGCTATCTCCTGCTTCAGTTGCTCCAGGAGTCCTTCAGCTTGACTCACTTGAGCCTTCTCTTGGGCTCTGATCAGCTCCTTCACCTCAGAGCTCCTTCTCTCAATGGAGCGGATCAGCTCAGTAAAGATCTGATCACTGTCCTCCACTGCTGCCTGTGCAGAGCGCTGTTGAGAGAGAGAGAGAGAGAGACAGAGAGACAGAGAGAGAGACAGAGAGAGAGAGAGAGAGAGACACACAGAGAGAGAGAGAGAGAGACAGAGAGAGAGAGACAGAGACAGAGACAGAGACAGAGAGAGAGAGAGACAGAGACAGAGACAGAGAGAGAGAGAGAGAGACAGAGAGAGAGAGAGACAGAGACAGAGAGAGAGAGACAGTAGGTACAGTAGCCTCTCTGCAACTCATTGAGTCAGAACGCTGCCACCCTGCTCTCCAGGTCCACCAGGCCTTGTCCCCCCCTCCTGGACAGACAGGTACAGAACACCTCTTGGTCCTACTCTACTCTCCCCCCTCCTGGACAGACAGGTACAGAACACCTCTTGGTCCTGCTCTACTCCCCTCCCTCCTGGACAGGCAGGTACAGAACACCTCTTGGTCCTACTCTACTCTCCTCCCTCCTGGACAGACAGGTACAGAACACCTCTTGGTCCTGCTCTACTCTCCTCCCTCCTGGACAGACAGGTACAGAACACCTCTTGGTCCTACTCTACTCTCCCCCCTCCTGGACAGACAGGTACAGAACACCTCTTGGTCCTGCTCTACTCTCCTCCCTCCTGAACAGGCAGGTACAGAACACCTCTTGGTCCTGCTCTACTCTCCTCCCTCCTGGACAGACAGGTACAGAACACCTCTTGGTCCTGCTCTACTCTCCTCCCTCCTGGACAGACAGGTACAGAACACCTCTTGGTCCTGCTCTACTCTCCTCCCTCCAGGACAGACAGGTACAGAACACCTCTTGGTCCTGCTCTACTCTCCTCCCTCCTGGACAGACAGGTACAGAACACCTCTTGGTCCTGCTCGACTCTCCTCCCTCCTGGACAGACAGGTACAGAACACCTCTTGGTCCTGCTCTACTCTCCTCCCTCCTGGACAGGCAGGTACAGAACACCTCTTGGTCCTGCTCTACTCTCCTCCCTCCTGGACAGACAGGTACAGAACACCTCTTGGTCCTGCTCTACTCTCCTCCCTCCTGGACAGACAGGTACAGAACACCTCTTGGTCCTGCTCTACTCTCCTCCCTCCTGGTACCCCCTCCAGTAGCCTGCCCCGTAGCAGAGCTAGACCCAGCCTCTGCCCCCTGAGTCCTAGTAGGCTGGACAATAGAACGAGTCCAAACGGCCAAAGAACATTGTCTGAGCTGGAACACTAGCGAGGCCATAGCAAATGAATTGAAACGAACCTTCACAGAGCCTCTTCTGACTGGAATGATCCTTAGAATTACATTTCCCCTAAATGGCACCAAAAAATGTCTCCCTTTTTATTTGACCACTAAAACCTGTTCTTAGGACGGAACTGGAAAATAACAACTTGTCTCCCCTCCTGGACCGCTTGGTGTTAAGTAGCAGACTAGGTGAAAAATCTGTAAATCGCCATTTTTAGGCAGATTTAGGCACTTAACCCTCGTGGCTCTGGATAAGAGTGTCTGCTAAATGACTCACATGGAAACTTAAATACAAAGTTAACTAGACATCATCTGTCTCATTTATAGCCTGGCACAGATAGTAAACCTACATTAAATACAACGTTATCTAGATATCATCGCCACATAACTTATGTGGAATTTGAAAGACACCGTTACCGTTACCGTTAGCTAGCTCACAACGTCTGTTACACTGTAACTTACCGGCAGCCTCACATAAAAACGTATTGGTTAACAAAGCTTTGATTCTGACCAAAGTCTATAGTAGTGAAAAGTCTCTCTCTCTATTGTAACTTACCACAAATTGCCATCATAGCCTATCTACATGAATGTGTCCTGTCAGAGTCTTTTCCTCTCCGTTAACCGTTAGCTAGCAGTCTCGAGACACGGCTGACGTTGACCACAATGAGCTACAAGTAGGACTGACGTCACTACCGGTGCAGCAGCCTCCCCTGGGTCCTAGTGCCCGCCCGGTAACACGGTTAAGATGCGATGGAACGGTTGACGGGAAAACAACAAATCACAGAGAAAATATATTGACTGATATATTGAATTGTTTAGGGTAGCTTTAGCTTTGGCTTTAATAAAATCAGAAAATACTTGAGAACCAAAATAAAAAAGAATAGTAGCCCTCCTCAGGAACCACAAAACCCTCACAGACCAACTTCTTCTTCTATGATATAATGGCGGTCCACAAACCAACGTTAAAGGTGCATGGCGCTACCTACTGTGCTGGGGTGTGTCCAATCACGGTTTACACCATTTCTAAATCCTCCTACCTAACTCAGTACTTCTGAGAAAATAAAAAAGAGTCCTACTAACTTCTAATAGACCCTCCCCCATCCCCCAAATCCCTTCCGAACCCCCCAACCCCGTCCAACCTCAATGACCCTACACTTCAATCTTTCCCTCTCTTCAACATCCTTACAACAATATAACAACACATGCTCCACCGTTTCATTGACCATACCCTCCAGACACAAACCATTCACATGCTGCCAACCAGATGTAAGGACCAGTTCAATGTACAATGTCCTAAACACAATCGAGTAAACACCACCTCTTCCTTCCTAATCTGACCTTTGATCCTTGGTCCACCGGCCTTTAGAGGACATATAAATGCCGTCCCTTGTTCTCAGAGTCCCATCTCTTCTGCAACACATCTATCAAAATGTCTCTGATCTTACATTTGGCCTCACCTCTACCCAGTGGAACATTAATATATATTATATCTTGTTTCAAAGCTCTTTTAGATAACTGGTCTACAATTTAATTTCCTTCCACACCTGAATGTGCTGGGACCCAGCAGAATCTCACTACTACACCCATTCTCTCAATTCTCCATAATGACATTGATACCTACAACTGTCCAACCAAAACCACTGCCTTGTCTACTAGTATATTCCCAACAGTCATCTAGAACAGTAGCAGTGGGATGCTCAACCTCACAGCCTTTCAACCCAATAAGCTAATGACAATTTATTACACCGTATATCCAAAGGCATCTCACCTGCCTCCACTAGTAAGACACATACAGATGTTGATTTAAATGCACCAATACATATCCTTAAAGCTATATACTGGATTCGGTCCAGCTTCTGAAGACAAGTCTTTGCTGCTGTTCCATAAACTATACACCTGTAATCAATTGTTGTCCTGATCAGAGCTCTATAAATATCCATCAACGATTGTCTGTCAGCACCCCATTCATAACCAGAGACCCACACAACCAACTACCACGAAAGTGATGGAATGAGAGAGAGAGAGACATCGTTACAACACTGTACATAGACATAATATAACGTTTCTTCTTCTTTGGAGTTTAACGGTGGTTGGCATCCAATATGTTGCATTACCGCCCCCAACTGGACTATAATATAAATCTATTTTACTTTGTGATACAAAATGGGAAAAGGGGAAATTATGATAATACTAAGTAACACCATTCCAACTAACCCTACACTCATTAAAAACCCACTACCCCATTCCACTACTTTGACCCTATCTGCTCCTGCACCATGCCAACTAACCCTACACTCATTAAAAACCCACTACCCCATTCCACTACTTTGACCCTATCTGCTCCTGCACCATGCCAACTAACCCTACACTCATTAAAAACCCACTACCCCATTCCCCTACTTTGACCCTATCTGCTCCTGCACCATGCCAACTAACCCTACACTCATTAAAAACCCACTACCCCATTCCACTACTTTGACCCTATCTGCTCCTGCACCATGCCAACTAACCCTACACTCATTAAAAACCCACTACCCCATTCCACTACTTTGACCCTATCTGCTCCTGCACCATGACAACGACCTGGGAGGACGGGACACCACCACTCAACACACCCTGTAACTCTTCTGAAGTCAAATCTCGTATGACGAAATACTTCTCTGCAGCTGCCACCACAACATCTACTGTCTGTGATTTACGTTCCATTACTGCGGTACAGTTGATAACCATTGCTATGAACGCTAAGAAGCCAACCTTACTGAAGCATATATCACTCGTTGGCCTTTCCCTCCTGTGCTGCACAGATCTACTACTCACAGGGAGCCTCTCAGGATCCATCACCCTTGACCCATCCTCCTCTACTTTCTTCACTGCCTCAGCATACGACACCTTCTGCACTACTCTGACTCTAGCCACCTCAACCTGCCTCTCTCTCACCAGACACTTCTGATCCCCAGCAACATGGACGCCCCTACAGTCGACACACACAACTTTATCCAATGAAACTACACAATCCTCTATCCCATGACCTCCTGCACACTTCCCACATCTTGGAGTCTCCATCCTACAAACTGCTGCAACATGACTGTAATATGAGTCGGTTTGAATTGAATTGAATAGAGAGAGAGCTCCATGTTAATGTATAGGGGACATGAGTCAGTCATGGTTACTCATGGTTATGTGATGAGGTAGCCCCGCCTGCTACTTCTAAATCAGTGTCGGTCCAATAGGGAATGTCCTCTTGGTGTAACGGTCAAGATGTTGGTTTCTCCCACGGTAGACCTGGGTTCATATCCCGTCAGTTACATTAAACAGTCTATTCTCTGAAAGGGGTCCAGACAGCCTGTTCCCAACAGTGGGGTCAGTGGGATTGGATAGGGACCCCTCTCCCTCTCTCTGATTGGAGGAGAGAAGTGAAATGGTGTGTCTCCTCTGGTCAACAATACTCACCTTGAAAGACTCCACAGCCTGTTGGAGCTCCTTCAGCTCCTTCTCTCTCTCCTGGAATCTCTGCTGGACCTTCTGCTGACTCATCCCCAGCTGCCTCTGTGGAGAATCACTCTTCAATGAGCTATCAAGCTTTATTAGTCCAGTAGATCAATAGTATAGTAATGTGACATAGGACCCATAGAAGATAGGGATTCAAATGTTGAGATAGTGACTGTGTGAAATTATATTAGAATGTTGGTATGTGATTATATTTTAGTCAATGCCACCCCGACATTGCTCGATCTAAAATTGAAATATTTCTTCATTCGAATCTTTTACCTTTAGATTTGTGTTTATTGCTTTGAATTGTTAGATATCACTGTTGGAGCTAGGAACACAAGCATTTCGCTACACCCTCAATAACATCTGCTAAATATTTGTGACTGTCACGTTCCTGACCTGTTTTCTCTTGTTTTTGTATGTGTTTTGTTGGTTATGTGTTACGAGCATGCTTTTGCGGCACAGTTGATAGCGCGCCGGACCTCGGGCTCCCTGCTGTTTCATTACTAGTAATGTATTTAACAGAGTTGGGGTGGGCATTCTATGTTATGTGTTTTCTATGTTGGGTTTAATGTGTTGCCTGATATGGTTCTCAATTAGAGGCAGGTGTTTGACGTTTCCTCTGATTGAGAACCATATTAAGGTAGGATGTTCTCACTGTTTGTTGTGGGTGATTGTCTTCCGTGTCTGTGTATGTTTGCACCACACGGGACTGTTTCGTCTGTCTCTTCGTGTTATGTAAGTTCGTTTGTTTGGTCTGTTGACTTCGTTTATTATTTTGTAAATTCTCAAGTGTGTTTAGTTTTCGTCTTGTTTAATAAATATCATTATGTATTCATCACCCGCTGCGCCTTGGTCCGCTCATTCACTACAAGACGACCGTAACAGTGACCAATAACATGAAATTTGATGTGAATTATTATAGTTTTAACAGAACACAAATCAGGGAGCTGATTGGGTGTTTGATAACAAATGATAATGTGTTGGACTTTAGAAAATGTGATACATTTGGAGAATCTGGGTTATCATTTCTCCCGAGTGGCACAGTGATCTAAGGCACTGCATCTCAGTGCTAGAAGCATCACTTCAGACAATGGTTTGATTCCAGGCTGTATCACAACTGGCCGTGATAGGGCATTCCATAGGGTGGCGCACAATTGGCCCAGCATTGTCTGAGTTAGGGTTAGGCCGGTAGTAGGCTGTCATCGGTTTGGCAGGTAAGCTAGTGGTTAGAGCGTTGGGACAGTAACCGAAAGGTTGCTGGATCGAATCCCCGAGCTGACAAGGTAAATATCTGTTGTTCCTCCCCTGAACAAGACAGTTAACCTGCTGTTCCCTGGTAGGCTGTCATTGTAAATAAGAATGTGTTCTTAACCAACTTGCCTAGTTATATAAAGGTATGTTTATCAGACAGTAACCAACAAGTTGTTCTGGTCTTACCTGTTTCTCAATCCTCTCTGCTGCAGCTGACACTGTATCATGGCCTTTATGTTCATCCATTGTACACAGATAACAGATACACTGCTGATCGGTACGACAGTAAACCTCCAGCAGTTTGTCATGATGTGAGCAGATCTTCTCCTGTAGTTGTGCGGTGGCTTTGACCAGCTTGTGCTTCTTGAAACCAAGAAATTCATAGTGAGGTTGGAGGTGAGTCTCACAGTAAGTGGCCAGACACGCCAGACAGGACATGAGGGCTTTCTGCTTTCTGGTCCCAGTGCAGAAATCACACGCCACATCTCCAGGTCCAGCATAGCACAGAGCAGGAGGGGGAGCAGCCTGGAGTCCTGTCTTCCTCAGTTTCTCCATCAGCTCAGCCAACATGTTATTTTTCATCAGCGTAGGCCTTGGAGTGAAGGTATGTCTGCACTGAGGACAGCTATAGACCCCTTTCAGAACATCCTGATCCCAGCAGCCCTCAATACAGCTCCTACAGTAACTGTGTCCACATGGAATAGCCACTGGCTCCTTCAGTAGATCCAGACAGACAGAACAACAGAACTGGCCCTGGTCCAGCAGAACTCCCTGTTGAGCCATTTGGACGGTTGTTCACTCTCACACAGACAGACGAGACAGAGACTCTGATCAGTTTCGTTTCCACAGAAGAGAGTTTGTGAAGGGGAGGGACTTCCTGGTTCTGCCAGAGGGGTGGGGTTAGAAGGAGGGAGTGGTTAGAGGAATGGAGGAAGAGAGAGGAACTGCATGCAACAGCAAGAGTGAGACAAATTGTTTTGTTCCAAGGTAAGAGCCCTTAACATGGAACAAATGACATAATGAATCTTAAAATGTGAGTTGTTAGAATATCTGAAGGGTAACAGTTTCTTTGAAGTAAGTATCATTATTTTAATGACCTTTATAATGCCTTATAATACACCTATGTGTTGTAATTAATCAATAAGGCCTGAGGAGGTGTGGTATATGGTTAATATACAGTACCACGGATAAGGACTGATGAGGTGTGGTATATGGTTAATATACAGCAACACGATAAGGACTGAGGAGGTGTGGTATATGGTTAATATACAGTACCACGGATAAGGCCTGAGGAGGTGTGGTATATGGTTAATAATATACACCACCACGGATTGTTACAGTTTCAAAACTCTAATCAAATCAAATGTTATTGGTCACATACACATATTTATCAGATGTTATTACGGGTGTAGTGAAATGCTTGTGTTCCTGGCTCCAACAGTGCAGTAATATCTAACTAAATGCTTGTGTTCCTGGCTCCAACAGTGCAGTAATATCTAACAATGCTTGTGTTCCTGGCTCCAACAGTGCAGTAATATCTAACAATGCTTGTGTTCCTGGCTCCAACAGTGCAGTAATATCTAACAATGCTTGTGTTCCTGGCTCCAACAGTGCAGTAATATCTAACAATGCTTGTGTTCCTGGCTCCAACAGTGCAGTAATATCTAACAATGCTTGTGTTCCTGGCGCCAACAGTGCAGTAATATCTAACATTGCTTGTGTTCCTAGCTCCAACAGTGCAGTAATATCTAACTAAATGCTTGTGTTCCTGGCTCCAACAGTGCAGTAATATCTAACATTGCTTGTGTTCCTAGCTCCAACAGTGCAGTAATGTCTAACATTGCTTGTTTTCCTAGCTCCAACAGTGCAGTAATATCTAACAATGCTTGTGTTCATAACCTGTCTAGGACAGGGGTTCCGCTAAATATTTTTTTTTAATATTTAACTTTCACACATTAACAAGTCCAATACAGCATTTGAAAGATAAACATCTTGTGAATCCAGCCAACATGTCCGATTTTTAAAATGTTTTACAGAGAAAACACCACACATATTTATGTTAGTTCACCACCAAATACAAAAGACAGACAGACATTTTTCACAGCACAAGTAGGCTGCAGGTAGCATGCACAAGCCAACCTAACTAACCTGTCAGTCCTATAACATGTTACACAATAAATCTATGTTTTGTTCAAAAAATGTGCATATTTTAGCTATAAATCAGTTTTACATTACTGCTACCATCATAGCTACAGTCAGAAATCGCACGGGAGTAGCCAGAGAAAATACAGACACCAACGTCAACTACCTAATTACACATCATAAAACATTTCAGAAAAATATATGGTGGATAGCAAATGAAAGAAAAAGATCTTGTGAATACAGCCAATATTTCCGATTTTTAAAATGTTTTACAGCGAAAACACCACATATATTTATGTTAGCTCACCACCAAATACAAAAGACAGACAGACATTTTTCACAGCAACGGTAGCATGCAGGTAGCATGCACAAGCCAACCTAGCTAACCTAGAACCAACCTAAATAACCTAGAAAAAACTCCCTCAGATGACAGTCCTATAACATGTTACACAATAAATCTATGTTTTGTTCGAAAAATGTGCATATTTGAGCTATAAATCAGTTTTACATTACTGCTACCATCATAGCTACCATCATAGCTACAGTCAGAAATCGCACGGGAGTAGCCAGAGTAAATACAGACACCAACGTCAACTACCTAATTACTCATCATAAAACATTTCAGAAAAATATATGGTGGATAGCTAATGAAAGACAAAGATCTTGTGAATACAGCCAATATTTCCGATTTTTGAAGTGTTTTACAGCGAAAACACAATATATCGTTATATTAGCTTACTACAATAGCTAACACACAGCAGCATTGATTCTAGTCAAATGATAGCGATAGCACGGTTCAACAGATATATGAAATAGTATCCCAAATTGGGTCCTTATCTTTGTTGATCTTCCATCAGAATGTTCTCCAAGGGGTCCTTTGTTCAGAACCGTCTTTATTTGGATCCAGAACGAACTATTTCCCTCTTGAATTAGCAAGCACACTGGCCGTGCGGCGCTAACCTCTCCTTCTTGAACAAATTCTTGCGACGCATCACGTCTAAAGTCCCGAATAAATTTCAATAATATAATTAAACTATATTGAAAAAACATACTTTAGGATGATATTGTGACATTTATCAAATAAAATCGAAGCCGGAGATCATATTCACCTATAACGACGGTTTTCCAGGAGGCGATTCCAGGTCCAACTTCGCGCCCTCGAAAATAAATAAATGGCGGACCTCTCACTCCAAGAGGTTGTATTCAATCCCTGAACGAGATAATCAAGTCATTTCTGCTCTCACTTCCGCATGACACCCAGGGGAAGGCGTATGACGTGTTTCTACAGTCCTAAGTGACATGCCCTTTTATAGACAAGCTCTTGAAGAGAGACATCGCTTTTTGGAAATCTCACTTCCGGATAGAAAATGGGCTGTAAAAGGAGTTCTGTTTCACTTAGAGAAATATTTCAAACTGTTTTAGAAACTAGAGAGTGTTTTCTATCCAATAGTAATAATAATATGCATATTGTACGAGCAAGAATTGAGTACGAGGCCGTTTGAAATGGCCACCTCTTTCCAGGTTACTCACTGCTGCTCCTTCAGCCATAACAGGTTAATGCAATCGCAGTGTTAGAATTCTAAAAATAACTTCTTTACGACATAACGTTATGGCGAGATAGTGACCAAAACCTGGGCGCAAAACTAATAGTACACAGTTCGACAGATATATGAAATAGCATCATAAAATAAAATAAAATGGGTCCTACTTTTGATGAGCTTCCATCAGAATGTTGTACAAGAGGTCCTTTGTCGGGAACAATCGTTGTTTGGTTTTAGAATGTCCTTTGTCCCTCTTGAATTAGCAAGCACACTAGCCAAGTGGCGCGAAGCTCTCCTTCCTGAACAAAAGCACCCAACGCAACACGCCAAACGTCCCGAATAAATTTCAATAATCTAATAAAACTATATTGAAAAAACATACGTTACGATGATATTGTGACATGTATCAAATAAAATCAAAGCCGGAGATAGTAGTCGCCTATAACGACAGCTTTTCAGAAGGCAAATCCAGGTCCATCTTCGCGCTTTCCAGAAAACAGGAAATGGGTGACACGTCATTCCAAGAGGATTTATTCCACCTCAGACCAAGATAAACACCCCATTTATTCTCTCACTGCCTCTTGACATCTAGTGGAAGGTGTATGACGTGCATGTATACTAATACTGCCCATTTATAGGCAGGCCCTAGTCGTTTTCAGACTTACCACTTCCTGGTCAGGAAGTTTGCTGCCAAACGAGTTCTGTTTTACTCACAGATATAATTCAAACAGTTTTAGAAACTTTCTATCCAATAGTAATAATAATATGCATATTGTACGAGCAAGAATTGAGTACGAGGCCGTTTAAATTGGGCACGATTTTCCCCCAAAGTGTAAATAGCGCCCTCTATCCTCAACAGGTTAACCAATACGTTTTTATGTGAGGCTGCCGGTAAGTTACAGTGTAACAGACGTTTTCAGCTAGCTAACGGTAACATTAAAGGTGTCTGGGAGTTTATCAAAATTGGATTTGTTTTCGAATTCTTTGTGGATCTGTGTAATCTGAGTGAAATATGTGTCTCTAATATGGTCATACATTGGGCAGGAGGTTAGGAAGTGCAGCTCAGTTTCCACCTCATTTTGTGGGCAGTGAGCACATAGCCTGTCTTCTCTTGAGAGCCATGTCTGCCTACGGCGGCCTTTCTCAATAGCAAGGCTATGCTCACTGAGTCTGTACATAGTCAAAGCTTTCCTTAAGTTTGGGTCAGTCACAGTGGTCAGCTATTCTGCCACTGTGTACTCTCTGTTTAGGGCCAAATAGCATTCTAGTTTGCTCTGTTTTTTTGTTAATTCTTTCCAATGTGTCAAGTAATTATCTTTTTGTTTTCTCATGATTTGGTTGGGTCTAATTGTGCTGTTGTCCTGGGGCTCTGTGGGGTGTGTTTGTGTTTGTGAACAGAGCCCTAGGACCAGCTTGCTTAGGGGACTCTTCTCCAGGTTCATCTCTCTGTAGATAATGGCTTTGTTATGGAAGGTTTGGGAATCGCTTCCTTTTAGGTGGTTGTAGAATTTAACGGCTCTTTTCTGGATTTTGATAATTAGTGGGTATCGGCCTAATTCTGCTCTGCATGCATTATTTGGTGTTTTACGTTGTACACGGAGGATATTTTTGCAGAATTCTGCATGCAGAGTCTCAATTTGGTGTTTGTCCCATTTTGTGAAATCTTGGTTGGTGAGCGGACCCCAGACCTCACAACCATAAAGGGCAATGGGCTCTATGACTGATAGAGCTGTCTCTCTCTCTCTGTCTCTCTCTATGTCTCTCTCTTTACAGCGCTCTGCACAGTCAGCAGTGGAGGACAGTGATCAGATCTTTACTGAGCTGATCCGCTCCATTGAGAGAAGGAGCTCTGAGGTGAAGGAGCTGATCAGAGCCCAAGAGAAGGCTCAAGTGAGTCAAGCTGAAGGACTCCTGGAGCAACTGAAGCAGGAGATAGCTGAGCTGAGGAAGAGAAGCACTGAGCTGGAGCAGCTCTCACACACAGAGGATCACATCCATTTCCTCCAGGTAACTAAACTGTCTTGTTACATGTGATATGAAATTAACTTCATTTGAAACTATTCATCTCAATCATTATGTTGTCCTGTCTCTCTCTCTGTCCCTGTCTCTCTCTCTCTCCCCGTCTCTCTCTCTCTCTCTGTCCGTCCCTATCGCACTCTGTCCGTCCCTATCGCACTCTGTCCGTCCCTCTCTCTCTCTCTCCCCGTCTCTCTCTCCCCGTCTCTCTCTCCCCGTCTCTCTCTCTCTGTCCGTCCCTATCTCACTCTGTCCGTCCCTCTCTCTCTCACCCCGTCCCTCTCTCTCTATCTGTTCGTCCCTCTTTCTCTCTCTGTCCGTCCCTCTATCTATCTCTGTCCGTCCCTCTCTCCCTCTCTCTCCATCTGTCCGTCCCTCTCTCTCCCTCTGTTCGTCCCTCTCTCTCCCTCTGTCCGTCCCTCTCTCTCCCTCTGTCCGTCCCTTTCTCTCCCTCTGTCCGTCCCTCTCTCTCTCTGTCCGTCCCTCTCTCTCTCTGTCCGTCCCTCTCTCTCCCTCTGTCCGTCCCTCTCTCTCCCTCTGTCCGTCCCTCTCTCTCCCTCTGTCCGTCCCTCTCTCTCCCTCTGTCGGTCCCTCTCTCTCCCTCTGTCGGTCCCTCTCTCTCCCTCTGTCTGTCCCTCTCTCTCTCTCTGTCGGTCCCTCTCTCTCTCTCTCTCTCTCTCTCTTTCTGTCTCTGTCCCTCTCTCTCTCTCTGTCCCTCGCTCTCTCTTTCTCTCTGTCCCTCTCTCTCTCTCTCTCTGTCCATCTGTCTCTGTCTCTCTGTCTCTCTCTCTCTCTGTCCATCTGTCTCTGTCTCCCTCTGTCTCTCTCTCTCTCTGTCTCTCTCTCCAGAGTTATCCGTCTCTCTCCAGTATCAGTGTATCTTCAGACTTACCCAGCATCGTTGTCCATCCTCTTCAGTACTTTGGAGATGTGAGTAAGACTGTGTCTGAACTGAGAGAGAAACTAGAAGACTTCCTTAAAGGAGAATGGACCAAGATCTCCACTACAGGTGTGTTGAAAACAATAAGAACATCAACTTTAGACCATTGAAAGTTCCCTACTAGTCATATACATGTGGAATATGGTCTGATGATAACATTCCCTCTCTCTGTCAATGTGTTTGTGTGTCTGTAGTGAATATAGTGGATGTTGTACTGCCTCCAGAGCCCAAGACCAGAGAACAGTTGTTACAATGTGAGTCTCTTTATTGTGAAGTAACTAACAGTCTCTTTTTACTGACACTCCTAACAATCCCTCTAGAAATATATAGCAATAGTAGATCTAATCAAAGACTGGGTATCTATCTGACTCCTCATATTTCTCTGATTTGATCTCTGCTGTGCTCTAATCAAAGACAGGGTAGATACAGTATCTGACTTAACTTATTGTTCTGACTCCCCTCATTGGTCTCTGCTCTGCTCTTCTCCCAGATTCCTGTCAGCTCACACTGGACCCAAACACAGCAAACACACACCTCTCTCTGTCTGAAGGGAACAGAAAGGTGACCTATACAGACCAAGTCCAACCATATCCTGACCATCCAGACAGATTCATCAACTGGTACCAGGTTCTGTGTAGAGAGGGTCTGTCTGGACGCTGTTACTGGGAGGTGGAGTGGACTGGTAATGTTGTTACATCAGTCTCATATAAAGACATCAGCAGAACAGAGAGAGATGGTGGATTTGGACACAATAACAAGTCCTGGAGTTTATATTACTATAGTGGTGATTATTGTTTCAGACACAATAATGTTGAGACTAAAGTATCAGGCCCTCAGTCCTCCAGAGTAGGAGTGTACCTGGATCACAAGGCAGGTACTCTGTCCTTCTACAGTGTCTCTGACACAATGACCCTCCTCCACAGAGTCCAGACCACATTCACTCAGACCCTCTATCCTGGATTTTGGCTATTTAGTAATAATGATACTGCTGAGCTGGTTAAACTGTAGTAGGGTCCACATAGATACTAGTCATGCTGGTGTAGTCTATAGCTGAGCTGGTTAAACTGTAGTAGGGTCCACATAGATACTAGTCATGCTGGTGTAGTCTATAGCTGAGCTGGTTAAACTGTAGTAGGGTCCACATAGATACTAGTCATGCTGGTGTAGTCTATAGCTGAGCTGGTTAAACTGTAGTAGGGTCCACATAGATACTAGTCATGCTGGTGTAGTCTATAGCTGAGCTGGTTAAACTGTAGTAGGGTCCACATAGATACTAGTCATGCTGGTGTAGTCTATAGCTGAGCTGGTTAAACTGTAGTAGGGTCCACATAGATACTAGTCATGCTGGTGTAGTCTATAGCTGAGCTGGTTAAACTGTAGTAGGGTCCACATAGATACTAGTCATGCTGGTGTAGTCTATAGCTGAGCTGGTTAAACTGTAGTAGGGTCCACATAGATACTAGTCATGCTGGTGGTGATGGTCCCCAGATGTGATTATTCATTCTGCTCTGTTTTATCTACAATGATTTAACTGATTTGATCTTCAGAAGATGTTATGAATTAAAATTCAATGTATTCATATTTTTGTAATTGCAATGTTTTAATGTTGTTTATTTCCATGAATCATGATGTCTGGTGTTGATGTATATTGGTTGTCATTCAGAACCATTGATATGTTTTCTCAGTTGGTTCTCTGTCTCTATGTAATTCTCCTCAGTATCATTGATCAGCTTGTTGGTCCTAATTGATGTGTTCTCTGTCACCTGGAGCTGCATGGAAAATGGTCCAGGAACTAAAGGACAATTCAGGACTAGTCAGCCCACTACAAGCTGGTATCACTTACTTTCTACTAAACTATATGGACTGGTTTCCCAGACACAGATTAATCCTAGTCCTGGACTAAAAAGTATGTTCAATGTAGATGTCCAGGAAACCGTCCCTAAATGTGTCATCTTTCATCCTCCCATACTGCTCAGTCCAGCAACATTAAACCTGTCCAGCAGGTGGTGCTGTTGACCAAACAATAAAACCAGCAGATATCTTGACTTGCCACTCAGTATATCAGTAATGTTCAGAATAGTACTTTAATATCATTGGAGATTGATGGTCTTTTTAATCCACTATCCAGAGTCAGGAACAGATGAAGTTAGGTCTGCTACTGTTCAGTGATTAAATATGATTTATGGTGATGGGAAATAATAAAAAACACTAAACTTCATCTAGTAATAGTTTTCCTTTGTTATTTATTCCAAGGTGTGTCTTTAACTTGTAAATGTATTGTGTGGAGGTGAGCTAGTGGTGTGGCTGATAGAATAGAATGAAAAGGGAGGAGGGGAGGAAGTCCATACTGGTCTTTACTATGGTTCTACATACAGTATCTGTATTGATAGTCCATACTGGTCTTTACTATGGTTCTACATACAGTACCTGTATTGATAGTCCATACTGGTCTTTACTATGGTTCTACATACAGTACCTGTATTGATAGTCCATACTGGTGTTTACTATGGTTCTACATACAGTACCTGTATTGATAGCCCATACTGGTCTTTACTATGGTTCTACATACAGTACCTGTATTGATAGTCCATACTCGTCTTTACTATGGTTCTACATACAGTATCTGTATTGATAGTCCATACTGGTCTTTACTATGGTTCTACATACAGTACCTGTATTGATAGTCCATACTGGTCTTTACTATGGTTCTACATACAGTACCTGTATTGATAGCCCATACAGGTCTTTACTATGGTTCTACATACAGTACCTGTATTGATAGTCCATACTGGTCTTTACTATGGTTCTAGATACTGTCATGACTGTCCTGCTCGGCTCAGGTTACTAATGACCACAATCCTGCAGAGAGATTTCATCTCACCAGAGGAGAAGGGATCTGAAGGGAGAGGAAGATGGGGGTTTCATGACGCCCCTGGTGAATCTTAGGCCACAGACAACATTCCTTTGTCACTATGGATACCTCAGAACATTAAAGCAATAAAGGACTTTGGAACAATGGTGGTCATGACGATAGATGGAATATGAAAATGTATGTCATTTTTGTTTTGTTATTAAAGGTTAATAGATGACGTTATAACAAAATCATTGTAACGTTAAGAGTTTTCCTAGTATATGTTTGATGTTTATACATTGTACGTTGTGTGGAACATGTCCAAATCAAAGAGAATGTTTTGGTAAAGATGAAATGTGAAGTTAGTTGTCTAAAATTGGATCTGAGTAAAATCTAGACCTTTAACTTGGTACGAACAGAGAACTGCCCTGAAGGCGGTTACATCACATCTGACCCGAGGGTAAGGGGGTTACGCCCACTTCTGACCCGAGGGTAAGGGGGTTACGCCCACTTCTGACCCGAGGGTAAGGGGGTTACGTCCACTTCTGACCCGAGGGTATAAGACCTGTGAGTGAAGAATTAACAGATCAGACTAAGTGACCGGAGCTGCAGCCGAGGTCTAAAAAGTCAACGAACCAGAACGCAACACGAGGTTGAAGACAAAGAAATCTTTTTCTACCCATGCTACGGATGAGTAGCTGTGTCTAAGCAGGTGAATTCAAGCCAGACCACCTAGCCTCCACTCCCCATCGAATCGTGGTGTCTACTCTGTTTCACCCCGACGCTGTGAGCTCTGAGCTACAGAGCTGTCTGTCCTCAGAAGAATCCTTCCAGAGCAAGAGCGAAGAATCAGACCAATAAACCAAAAGGACACTGACATCGTGAGGACGACCAGAGAGTTGCGCTGGAGAGGTGCGTCATTGAGAAGCCTAAACGACCCACGCGGAGCTTCCCATCTGAGACCTCCAACACGTAATTACATCACTATATTCTGACCCATAAGAGCGGCAGTTCGGGGCAAGGCTAGGGTTAAAATAAGCATAGCTGACAAATGTACCCAAATGTATATTTCTCTCGTGTACTTTCTCTTTTTCTATCTCTTTTAAATCCCCATTTTAGCGCCAGAGTGTGTTGGCCCGTTATACTAAGTTCTAATCAAAAGCCTAGAATGTGTTTTTGTTTATCTTTTATCATCATTTTAGCTTTCTAGTAAATAAATACTCAACTAGATTGGTGTGGTACGAACTCATTGGTGAGACCCGGGTCTGTGCAGATTCCCGGATTATGCGACGTTCAGAACGAGACTGTAGAGGAAACTAATTAGCGACTGTTGTAAAATCGATATTCTGATATTCTTTGAGTTAATTTGGGAAATAGAAACTCAATAAAACACATTTTCCCATGGTGCCCCAGGTTAATGAGTTAATAATTAATTCATTTAATCACGCATTAGAAACCTTTAATCATTCGATGAGCAACAGTCGTCACAACGTCACGACAACTAATACAACGTCACGACAACACTATATACTGTATACTATTCAGGTACAGCACTATATACTGTATGCTATTCAGGTACATCACTATATACTGTATACTATTCAGGTACATCACTATATACTGTATACTATTCAGGTACAGCACTATATACTGTATACTATTCAGGTACAGCACTATATACTGTATACTATTCAGGTACATCACTATATACTGTATACTATTCAGGTACATCACTATATACTGTATACTATTCAGGTACATCACTATATACTGTATACTATTCAGGTACATCACTATATCGATAATATAATCTATAATCTATAATCTATAATCTAATAATCTATAATCTATAATATAATTGATAACTATAATTATCAATGAACCTACCAGGTACCACCCCAATTCCGTAAACACGGGTACCCTCATAGATATCATCCTAACAAACTTGCCCTCCAAATACACCTCTGCTGTTTTCAACCAAGATCTCAGCGATCACTGCCTCATTGCCTGCATCCGTAATGGGTCAGCGGTCAAACGACCTCCACTCATCACTGTCAAACGCTCCCTGAAACACTTCAGCGAGCAGGCCTTTCTAATCGACCTGGCCGGGGTATCCTGGAAGGATATTGATCTCATCCCGTCAGTAGAGGATGCCTGGTCATTTTTTTTAAATGCCTTCCTCACCATCTTGAATAAGCATGCCCCATTCAAGAAATTTAGAACCAGGAACAGATATAGCCCTTGGTTCTCTCCTGACCTGACTGCCCTTAACCAACAGAAAAACATCCTATGGCGTTCTGCATTAGCATCGAACAGCCCCCGTGATATGCAACTTTTCAGGGAAGCTAGAAACCAGTATACACAGGCAGTTAGAAAAGCCAAGGCTAGCTTTTTCAAGCAGAAATTTGCTTCCTGCAACACAAATTCAAAAAAGTTCTGGGACACTGTAAAGTCCATGGAGAATAAGAACACCTCCTCCCAGCTTCCAACTGCTCTGAAGATAGGAAACACTGTCACCACCGACAAATCCACTATAATTGAGAATTTCAATAAGCATTTTTCTACGGCTGGCCATGCTTTCCACCTGGCTACCCCTACCCCGGACAACAGCACTGCCCTCCCCTCTGCTACTCGCCCAAGCCTTCCCCATTTCTCTTTCTCCCAAATACAGTCAGCTGATGTTCTAAAAGAGCTGCAAAATCTGGACCCTTACAAATCAGCCGGGCTAGATAATCTGGACCCTTTCTTTCTAAAACTATCTGCTGAAATTGTTGCCACCCCTATTACTAGCCTTTTCAACCTCTCTTTCGTGTCGTCTGAGATTCCCAAAGATTGGAAAGCAGCTGCGGTTATCCCCCTCTTCAAAGGGGGGGACACTCTTGACCCTAACAGCTACAGACCTATATCTATCCTACCCTGCCTTTCTAAGGTCTTCGAAAGCCAAGTCAACAAACAGATTACCGACCATTTCGAATCCCACCATACCTTCTCCGCTATGCAATCTGGTTTCAGAGCTGGTCATGGGTGCACCTCAGCCACGCTCAAGGTCATAAACGATATCTTAACCGCCATCGATAGGAAACAATACTGTGCAGCCTTATTCATTGACCTGGCCAAGGCTTTTGACTCTGTCAATCACCACATCCTCATCGGCAGACTCGACAGCCTTGGTTTCTCTAATGATTGCCTCGCCTGGTTCACCAACTACTTCTCTGATCGAGTTCAGTGTGTCAAATCGGAGGGTCTGTTGTCCGGGCCTCTGGCAGTCTCCATGGGGGTGCCTCAGGGTTCAATTCTTGGACCGACTCTCTTCTCTGTATACATCAATGATGTCGCTCTTGCTTCTGGTGATTCTCTGATCCACCTCTACGCAGACGACACTATTCTGTATACTTCTGGCCCTTCTTTTGACACTGTGTTAACAACCCTCCAGGCGAGCTTCAATGCCATACAACTCTCCTTCCGTGGCCTCCAATTGCTCTTAAATACAAGTAAAACTAAATGCATGCTCTTCAACCGATCGCTGCCTGCACCTGCCCGCCTGTCCAACATCACTACTCTGGACGGCTCTGACTTAGAATATGTGGACAACTACAAATACCTAGGTGTCTGGTTAGACTGTAAACTCTCCTTCCAGACTCACATCAAACATCTCCAATCCAAAGTCAAATCTAGAATTGGCTTCCTATTCCGCAACAAAGCATCCTTCACTCATGCTGCCAAACATACCCTTGTAAAACTGACCATCCTACCAATCCTCGACTTCGGTGATGTCATTTACAAAATAGCCTCCAAAACCCTACTCAATAAATTGGATGCAGTCTATCACAGTGCCATCCATTTTGTCACCAAAGCCCCATATACTACCCACCACTGCGACCTGTACACTCTCGTTGGCTGGCCCTCGCTTTATACTCGTCGCCAAACCCACTGGTTCCAGGTCATCTACAAGACCCTGCTAGGTAAAGTCCCCCCGTATCTCAGCTCGCTGGTCACCATAGCAACACCTACCTGTAGCACGCGCTCCAGCAGGTTTATCTCTCTGGTCACCCCCAAAACCAATTCTTCCTTTGGCCGCCTCTCCTTCCAGTTCTCTGCTGCCAATGACTGGAACGAACTACAAAAATCTCTGAAACTGGAAACACTTATCTCCCTCACTAGCTTTAAGCACCAGCTGTCAGAGCAGCTCATAGATTACTGCACCTGTACATTTACATTTACATTTAAGTCATTTAGCAGACGCTCTTATCCAGAGCGACTTACATCTATAATTTAGCCCAAACAACTACCTCTTTACCTACTGTATTTATTTATTTATTTTGCTCCTTTGCACCCCATTATTTCTGTCTCTACTTTGCGCTTTCTTCCACTGCAAACCAACCATTCCAGTGTTTTTTTAAAGTTTTTATTTTTTTTATTTTACTTGCTGTGTTGTATTCACTTCGCCTCCATGGCCTTTTATATTTTTATTTATTTATACATATATTTGTTTGCCTTCACCTTCACCTCCCTTATCTCACCTCACTTGCTCACATTGTATATAGACTTATTTTTTTTTCACTGTATCATTGACTATATGTTTGTTTTACTCCATGTGTAACTATGTGTTGTTGTATGTGTCGAACTGCTTTGCTTTATCTTGGCCAGGTCGCAATTGTAAATGAGAACGTGTTCTCAATTTGCCTACCTGGTTAAATAAAGGTTAAATAAAATAAATAAATAAAAATATAGACAACAGTGTTACAACTGTGGAGGAGAACACAGACCTCACCAGTACCCAGCATATAGAAAACAGTGTTACAACTGTGGAGGAGGACACAGACCTCACCAGTACCCAGCATATAGACAACAGTGTTACAGCTGTGGAGGAGAACACAGACCTCACCAGTACCCAGCATATAGAAAACAGTGTTACAACTGTGGAGGAGAACACAGACCTCACCAGTACCCAGCATATAGAAAACAGTGTTACAACTGTGGAGGAGAACACAGACCTCACCAGTACCCAGCATATAGAAAACAGTGTTACAACTGTGGAGGAGGACACAGACCTCACCAGTACCCAGCATATAGACAACAGTGTTACAACTGTGGAGGAGAACACAGACCTCACCAGTACCCAGCATATAGAAAACAGTGTTACAACTGTGGAGGAGAACACAGACCTCACCAGTACCCAGCATATAGAAAACAGTGTTACAACTGTGGAGGAGAACACAGACCTCACCAGTACCCAGCATATAGAAAACAGTGTTACAACTGTGGAGGAGGACACAGACCTCACCATTACCCAGCATATAGACAACAGTGTTACAACTGTGGAGGAGGACACAGACCTCACCAGTACCCAGCACATAGAAAACAGTGTTACAACGGAGACAACAAAATACAGTACACTGTGTCAACTAGGACCAGGACAACAGCGGTGACAACAAAATACAGTACATTGTGTCAACTAGGACCAGGACAACAGCGATGACAACGAGTACAGTGAGGGGTCCTTGGGTGACCTCTTTGTGGGAACAGTCACACTTACAGGACCAGAGGAGGACTGGACTGCTACCTACAAGACTAATGGAACTGACATTGTGTTCAAACGTGACCCTGGATCACAGGTCAACATCATTCCAGAGACTGAATCGTTACGGTTACAGGTAAAACCAGTGGGGAACACAACACAAAGGAGAAGACTGAAAGATTACAGTGGTGAAGCAGTTGTCACTTCAGGGACATGAACATTGGTGCTGGAGGGAGATGAGACATCTCACAAGGTTCAGGTTGTCATAGTAAAGGGAGGAAAAACAGCCATCATTGGGTTAAAGTCATGTGACTTACTGGGTCTAGTGAAACGGGTTCATATGGTGAAATGACTCATGTTGAGGATGCAGATGCTGATGTTTTTCAGGGACGAGGAAAACTCAAGGTGCAGCACAACATGGAGTTAGAACAGACAGATAGACCAGGGATCCATGTACCTAGAAAGATCTCATTATCACTAAGAGACCAGCTAAAAGCAGAGATACTGTAGACCAGGGATCCATGTACCTAGAAAGATCTCATTATCACTAAGAGACCAGCTAAAAGCAGAGATACTGTAGACCAGGGATCCATGTACCTAGAAAGATCTCATTATCACTAAGAGACCAGCTAAAAGCAGAGATACTGTAGACCAGGGATCCATGTACCTAGAAAGATCTCATTATCACTAAGAGACCAGCTAAAAGCAGAGATACTGTAGACCAGGGATCCATGTACCTAGAAAGATCTCATTATCACTAAGAGACCAGCTAAAAGCAGAGATACTGTAGACCAGGGATCCATGTACCTAGAAAGATCTCATTATCACTAAGAGACCAGCTAAAAGCAGAGATACTGTAGACCAGGGATCCATGTACCTAGAAAGGTCTCATTATCACTAAGAGACCAGCTAAAAGCAGAGATACTGTAGACCAGGGATCCATGTACCTAGAAAGGTCTCATTATCACTAAGAGACCAGCTAAAAGCAGAGATACTGTAGACCAGGGATCCATGTACCTAGAAAGGTCTCATTATCACTAAGAGACCAGCTAAAAGCAGAGATACTGTAGACCAGGGATCCATGTACCTAGAAAGGTCTCATTATCACTAAGAGACCAGCTAAAAGCAGAGATACTGTAGACCAGGGATCCATGTACCTAGAAAGATCTCATTATCACTAAGAGACCAGCTAAAAGCAGAGATACTGTAGACCAGGGATCCATGTACCTAGAAAGATCTCATTATCACTAAGAGACCAGCTAAAAGCAGAGATACTGTAGACCAGGGATCCATGTACCTAGAAAGGTCTCATTATCACTAAGAGACCAGCTAAAAGCAGAGATACTGTAGACCAGGGATCCATGTACCTAGAAAGGTCTCATTATCACTAAGAGACCAGCTAAAAGCAGAGATACTGTAGACCAGGGATCCATGTACCTAGAAAGATCTCATTATCACTAAGAGACCAGCTAAAAGCAGAGATACTGTAGACCAGGGATCCATGTACCTAGAAAGGTCTCATTATCACTAAGAGACCAGCTAAAAGCAGAGATACTGTAGACCAGGGATCCATGTACCTATGAAATTACACATATGGAGACATTCACTAACCAAAACTATGAAATAAAACATATGGAATCATTCAGTAACCAAAAAAAGTGTTATATAAATATATTTTATATTTGAGATTCTTCAAAGTAGCCACCTTTTGCCTTGATGACTGTCACGATCGTCTATGGGTGAGAGAGAGGACCAAGGCGCAGCGTGTGCAAAATACATTCTCTTTTATTGAGAGAAGGGAAAAACACGAAACGAACACTGAATACAAACTAAACAAAACAACAAACGACCGTGAAGCTAAATGACGTAAGTGCAATGACAAGCAACAAACGTTCAACATAGACAATTACCCACAAAACACCAATGCCTATGACTGCCTTAAATATGGCTCTCAATCAGAGACAATGAACCACAGCTGCCTCTAATTGAGAACCAATCTAGGCAGCCATAGAAATAACTAGACAACTACACTAGACACTACAAAAACACATACATTCCCCATGTCACACCTTGACCTAACTAAAAAACATAAAGAAAACAAAGAATACTAAGGCCAGGGCGTGATAATGACAGCTTTGTACAATCTTGGCATTTCTCTCAACCAGCTTCATGAGGTAGTCACCTGGAATGCATTTCAATTAACAGGTGTGCCTTGTTAAAGTTAATTTGTGGAATTTCTTTCCTTAATTGCATTCCTTCTTGAGCCAATCAGTTGTGTTGTGACTGTTACGTCCGTCGTTAGATGAATGAGACCAAAGCGAGTGTGGAAAGTGTTCATGATCTTTAATACTGAACTCCGACAAAACAACAAAATACAAAACCGAACGTAAAGTTCTGCAGAGCTAGAAAGCAACTATGCAAAAACAAGATCCCACAATCAAAGGTGGGATAAAGGGCTGCCTAAGTATGATCCCCAAATAGAGACAACGATACACAGCTGCTTTTAATTGGGGACCATACCTGACCAACAAAGAAATAGAAAAACTAGAATACCCACCCAAATCACACCCCGACCTAACCAAATAGAGAATTAAAAAGGCTCTCTAAGGTCAGGGCATGACAGTGACAAGGTAGGGGTGGTATACAGAAGAAAGCCTTATTTGGTAAAAGACCAAGTTCATATTATGGCAAGAACAGCTCAAATAAGCAAAGAGAAATGACATCCATCATTACTTTAAGGTAAAAATAAAGAAAAACCCTTGAATGAGTAAGTGTGTCCCATCTTTTGACTGGTAAAAATATATATATTTATACTCCAGGACTCCAACATTGCTCTTCCTAATATTTATATATTTCTTAATTCCTTTACTTTTTACATTAGTGTGTATTGTTGTGTATTGTTAGATATTACTGCACTGTTGGAACACCAAGCATTTACACAATCTACACCAATAACATCTGATAAATATGTTTATGTGACCAATAAAATAAAATGTGATAAATATGTGACCAGTCAAATGTGATTGTATTTTTTAAAGCGTTAGATATTTCTCAATCCGCGTTGTGTCTTGTCTAAGAACAGTCCTTATCCATGGTGCTGTATATTAACCATATACCACACCTCCTCAGTCCTTATCCATGGTGCTGTATATTAACCATATACCAAACCTCCTCAGTCCTTATCCGTGGTGCTGTATATTAACCATATACCACACCTCCTCAGGCCTTATCCGTGGTGCTGTATATTAACCATATACCACACCTCCTCAGTCCTTATCCGTGGTGCTGTATATTAACCATATACCACACCTCCTCAGTCCTTATCCGTGGTGCTGTATATTAACCATATACCACACCTCCTCAGTTCTTATCCGTGGTGCTGTATATTAACCATATACCACACCTCCTCAGTCCTTATCCATGGTGCTGTATATTAACCATATACCACACCTCCTCAGGCCTTATTGATTAATTACAACACATAGGTGTATTATAAGGCATTATAAAGGTAATTAACATAATGATACATACATACTTCATAGAAACTGTTACCGTTCAGATATTCTAACAACTCACAATTTAAGATTCATTATGTCATTTGTTCCATGTTAAGAGCTCTAACCTTGGAACAAAACTATTTTTTCTCCCTCTTGCTGTTGCATGCAGTTGCTCTCTCTCTTCCTCCATTCCTCTAACCCCTCCCTCCTTCTAACTCCACCCCTCTGGCAGAACCAGGAAGTCCCTCCCCTTCCACAAACTCTCTTCTGAGGAAACGAAACTGATCTGATTCTCTCTGTCGTCTGTCTGTGTGAGAGTGAACAACCGTCCAAATGGCTCAACAGGGAGTTCTGCTGGACCAGGACCAGTTCTGTTGTTCTGTCTGTCTGGATCTACTGAAGGAGCCGGTGGCTATTCCCTGTGGACACAGTTACTGTAGGAGCTGTATTGAGGGCTGCTGGGATCAGGATGTTCTGAAAGGGGTCTATAGCTGTCCTCAGTGCAGAGAGACCTTCACTCCAAGGCCTAATCTGAGGAAAAATAACATGTTGGCTGAGCTGGTGGAGAAACTGAGGAAGACAGGACTCCAGGCTGCTCCCCCTCCTGCTCTGTGCTATGCTGGACCTGGAGATGTGGCGTGTGATGTCTGCACTGGGACCAGAAAGCAGAAAGCCCTCATGTCCTGTCTGGTGTGTCTGGCCTCTTACTGTGAGACTCACCTCCAATCTCACTATGAATCTCCTGCTTTGAAGAAGCACAAGCTGGTCAAAGCCACCGCACAACTACAGGAGAAGATCTGCTCTCATCATGACAAACTGCTGGAGGTTTACTGTCGTACCGATCAGCAGTGTATCTGTATGCTGTGTACAATGGATGAACATAAAGGCCATGATACAGTGTCAGCTGCAGCAGAGAGGACTGAGAAACAGGTAAGACCAGAACAACTTGTTGGTGACTGTCTGATAAACTAAGAATTAAAGATACAGTAGGAACTAAATCTGTTTGAATATGAGAGAATTCAAATGAATTCGATCCACAAATATGAACACAAACCTTGAGTATATAGATATGTTAACCCAGATTCTCCAAATGTATCACCATTTTCTAAAGTCAAACACTATTATCATTCTGAATGGCCTTTTATGAGTCCAAAGTTCAGTCTCAACCCCTTGATACATGTAGGCCCACCATAAAAACTATAATCATTCACATAGCAACATAATATCATATTGTAAAGGGACTTCCTCAGGATTGTAGACCTTCCTCTCTACGGGTCCTATGTCACATTGCTATACTATTGATCTCCTGGACTAATAAAGCTTGATAGCTCATTGAAGAGTGATTCTCCACAGAGGCAGCTGGGGATGAGTCAGCAGAAGGTCCAGCAGAGATTCCAGGAGAGAGAGAAGGAGCTGAAGGAGCTCCAACAGGCTGTGGAGTCTTTCAAGGTGAGTATTGTTGACCAGAGGAGACACACCATTTCACTTCTCTCCTCCAATCAGAGAGAGAGAGAGGGGCCCCTATCCAATCCCACTGACCCCACTGTTGGGAACAGGCTGTCTGGACCCCTTTCAGAGAATAGACTGGTTCATGTAACTGACTGGGCTACCTCAAGTTAGTTGGCATGGTGCAGGAGCAGATAGGGTCAAAGTAGTGGAATGGGGTAGTGGGTTTTTAATGAGTGTAGGGTTAGTTGGCATGGTGCAGGAGCAGATAGGGTCAAAGTAGTGGAATGGGGTAGTGGGTTTTTAATGAGTGTAGGGTTAGTTGGAAGGGTGTTACTTAGTATTATCATAATTTCCCCTTTTCCCATTTTGTATCACAAAGTAAAATAGATTTATATTATAGTCCAGTTGGGGGTGGTAATGCAACATATTGGATGCCAACCACCGTTAAACTCCAAAGAAGAAGAAACGTTATATTATGTCTATGTACAGTGTTGTAACGATGTCTCTCTCTCTCTCTCTCTCATTCCATCACTTTCGTGGTAGTTGGTTGTGTGGGTCTCTGGTTATGAATGGGGTGCTGACAGACAATCGTTGATGGATATTTATAGAGCTCTGATCAGGACGACAATTGATTACAGGTGTATAGTTTATGGAACAGCAGCAAAGACTTGTCTTCAGAAGCTGGACAGAATCCAGTATATAGCTTTAAGGATATGTATTGGTGCATTTAAATCAACATCTGTATGTGTCTTACTAGTGGAGGCAGGTGAGATGCCTTTGGATATACGGCGTAATAAATTGTCATTAGCTTATTGGGTTGAAAGGCTGTGAGGTTGAGCATCCCACTGCTACTGTTCTAGATGACTGTTGGGAATATACTAGTAGACAAGGCAGTGGTTTTGGATGGACAGTTGTAGGTATTAATGTTATTATGGAGAATTGAGAGGATAGGTGTAGTAGTGAGATTCTGCTGGATCCCAGCACATTCAGGTGTGGAAGGAAATTAAATTGTAGACCAGTTAGCTGAAAGAACTTTGAAACAAGATATAATTGATATTAATGTTCCACTGGGTAGAGGTGAGGCCACATGTAAGATCAGAGACATTTTGATAGATGTGTGGCAGAAGAGATGGGACACTGAGCACAAGGGACGGCATTTATATGTCCTCTAAAGGTCGGTGGACCAAGATTCAAAGGTCAGATTAGGAAGGAAGAGGTGGTGTTTACTCGATTGTGTTTAGGACATTGTACATTGAACTGGTCCTTACATCTGGTTGGCAGCATGTGAATGGTTTGTGTCTGGAGGGTATGGTCAATGAAACGGTGGAGCATGTGTTGTTATATTGTTGTAAGGATGTTGAAGAGAGGGAAAGATTGAAGTGTAGGGTCATTGAGGTTGGACAGGGTTGGGGGGGTTTGGAAGGGATTTGGGGGATGGGGAGGGTCTATTAGAAGTTAGTAGGACTCTTTTTTTTTGCACCTTTATCGTTGGTTTGTGGACCGCCATTATATCATAGAAGAAGAAGTTGGTCTGTGAGGGTTTTGTGGTTCCTGAGGAGGGCTACTATTCTTTTTTCTTTTGGTTTTCAAGTATTTTCAGAATTTATTAAAGCCAAAGCTAAAGCTACCCTAAACAATTCAATATATCAGTCAATATATTTTCTCTGTGATTTGTTGTTTTCCCGTCAACCGTTCCATCGCATCTTAACCGTGTTACCGGGCGGGCACTAGGACCCGGGGGAGGCTGCTGCTGCAGAGGCTGCTGCACCGCTAGTGACGTCAGTCCTACTTGTAGCTCATTGTGGTCAACGTCAGCTGTGGCTCGAGACTGCTAGCTAACGGTTAACGGAGAGGAAAAGACTCTGACAGGACACATTCATGTAGATAGGCTATGATGGCAATTTGTGGTAAGTTACAATAGAGAGAGAGACTTTTCACTACTATAGACTTTGGTCATAATCAAAGCTTTGTTAACCAATACGTTTTTATGTGAGGCTGCCGGTAAGTTACAGTGTAACAGACGTTGTGAGCTAGCTAACGGTAACGTTAACGGTGTCTTTTAAATTCCACATAAGTTATGTGGTGATGATATCTAGATAACGTTGTATTTAATGTAGTTTTACTCTCTGTGCCAGGCTATAAATGACACAAATGATATCTAGATAACATTGTATTTAATGTAGTTTTACTATCTGTACCAGGCTATAAATGACACAGATGATATCTAGTTAACGTTGTATTTAATGTAGTTTTACTATCTGTACCAGGCTATAAATGACACAAATGATATCTAGTTAACGTTGTATTTAATGTATTTTTACTATCTGTCAGGCTATAAATGACACAAATTATATCTAGTTATCTTTTGTATTTAAGTTTCCATGTGAGTCATTTAGCAGACACTCTTATCCAGAGCCACTAGGGTTAAGTGCCTAAATCTGCCTAAAAAAGGCGATTTACAGATTTTTCACCTCGTCTGCTACTTAACACCAAGCGGTCCAGGAGGGGAGACAAGTTGTTATTTTCCAGTTCCGTCCTAAGAACAGGTTTTAGTGGTCAAATAAAAAGGGAGACATTTTTTGGTGCCATTTAGGGGAAATGTAATTCTAAGGATCATTCCAGTCAGAAGAGGCTCTGTGGAGGTTAGTTTCAATTCATTTGCTATGGCCTCGCTAGTGTTCCAGCTCAGACAACGTTCTTTGGCTGTTTGGACTCGTTCTATTGTCCAGCCTACTAGGACTCAGGGGGCAGAGGCTGGGTCTAGCTCTGCTACGGGGCAGGCTACTGGAGGGGGTACCAGGAGGGAGGAGAGTAGAGCAGGACCAAGAGGTGTTCTGTACCTGTCTGTCCAGGAGGGAGGAGAGTAGAGCAGGACCAAGAGGTGATCTGTACCTGCCTGTCCAGGAGGGAGGAGAGTAGAGCAGGACCAAGAGGTGTTCTGTACCTGTCTGTCCAGGAGGGAGGAGAGTAGAGCAGGACCAAGAGGTGTTCTGTACCTGTCTGTCCAGGAGGGAGGAGAGTAGAGCAGGACCAAGAGGTGTTCTGTACCTGCCTGTCCAGGAGGGAGGAGAGTAGAGCAGGACCAAGAGGTGTTCTGTACCTGTCTGTCCAGGAGGGAGGAGAGTAGAGCAGGACCAAGAGGTGTTCTGTACCTGTCTGTCCAGGAGGGAGGAGAGTAGAGCAGGACCAAGAGGTGTTCTGTACCTGTCTGTCCAGGAGGGAGGAGAGTAGAGCAGGACCAAGAGGTGTTCTGTACCTGTCTGTCCAGGAGGGAGGAGAGTAGAGCAGGACCAAGAGGTGTTCTGTACCTGTCTGTCCAGGAGGGAGGAGAGTAGAGCAGGACCAAGAGGTGTTCTGTACCTGCCGGTCCAGGAGGGAGGAGAGTAGAGCAGGACCAAGAGGTGTTCTGTACCTGTCTGTCCAGGAGGGAAGATAGTAGAGCAGGACCAAGAGGTGTTCTGTACCTGTCTGTCCAGGAGGGAGGAGAGTAGAGCAGGACCAAGAGGTGTTCTGTACCTGTCTGTCCAGGAGGGAGGAGAGTAGAGCAGGACCAACAGGTGTTCTGTACCTGTCTGTCCAGGAGGGAGGAGAGTAGAGCAGGACCAACAGGTGTTCTGTACCTGTCTGTCCAGGAGGGAGGAGAGTAGAGCAGGACCAAGAGGTGTTCTGTACCTGTCTGTCCAGGAGGGAGGAGAGTAGAGCAGGACCAACAGGTGTTCTGTACCTGTCTGTCCAGGAGGGAGGAGAGTAGAGCAGGACCAAGAGGTGTTCTGTACCTGTCTGTCCAGGAGGGAGGACAAGGCCTGGTGGACCTGGAGAGCAGGGTGGCAGCGTTCTGACTCAATGAGGTGCAGAGAGGCTACTGTACCTACTGTCTCTCTCTCTGTCTCTCTCTGTCTCTCTGTCTCTCTGTCTCTCTGTCTCTCTCTCTCTCTCTCTCGCTCTCTCGCTCTCTCGCTCTCTGTCTCTCTGTCTCTCTCTCTGTCTCTCTCTCTGTCTCTGTCTCTCTGTCTCTCTCTCTGTCTCTGTCTCTGTCTCTGTCTCTCTCTCTCTCTCTATCCAGCGCTCTGCACAGGCAGCAGTGGAGGACAGTGATCAGATCTTTACTGAGCTGATCCGCTCCATTGAGAGAAGGAGCTCTGAGGTGAAGGAGCTGATCAGAGCCCAAGAGAAGGCTCAAGTGAGTCAAGCTGAAGGACTCCTGGAGCAACTGAAGCAGGAGATCGATGAGCTGAGGAAGAGAAGCACTGAGCTGGAGCAGCTCTCACACACAGAGGATCACATCCATTTCCTCCAGGTAACTAAACAGTCTTGTTACATGTGATATGAAATGAACTTCATGTGAAACTATTCATCTACATCATTATGTTGTCCTGTCTGTCTCTCTGTCCCTGTCTCTCTCTCTGTCCGTCCCCCTCTCTCTGTCCGTCCCTCTCTCTCTCTGTCTCTCTCTCTCTGTCAATTCAATTCAATTTCAATTCAATGGGCTTTATTGGCATGGGAAACATGTGTTAACATTGCCAAAGCAAGTGAGGTAGATATTATACAAAAGTGAAATAAACAATACAAATTAACAGTAAACATTACACATACAGAAGTTTCAAAACAATAAAGACATTACAAATGTTATATTATATATAAACAGTGTTGTAACAATGTACAAATGGTTAAAGCACACAAGTTAAAATAAATAAGCATAAATATGGGTTGTATTTACAATGGTGTTTGTTCTTCACTGGTTGCCCTTTTCTTGTGGCAATCTCTGTCCGTTCTTCTCTCTCTCTGTCCGTTCTTCTCTCTCTCTGTCCGTTCTTCTCTCTCTCTGTCCGTTCTTCTCTCTCTCTGTCCGTTCTTCTCTCTCTCTTTCCGTTCTTCTCTCTCTCTGTCCGTTCTTCTCTCTCTCTGTCCGTTCTTCTCTCTCTCTGTCCGTTCTTCTCTCCCTCTGTCCGTTCTTCTCTCTCTCTGTCCGTTCTTCTCTCCCTCTGTCCGTTCTTCTCTCTCTCTGTCCGTTCTTCTCTCTCTCTGTCCATCTCTCTCTCTCTGTCCGTCTCTCTCTCTCTGTCCGTCTCTCTCTCTCTGTCCGTCTCTCTCTCTCTGTCCGTCTCTCTCTCTCTGTCCGTCTCTCTCTCTCTGTCCGTCTCTCTCTCTCTCTGTCCGTTCTTCTCTCTCTCTGTCCGTTCTTCTCTCTCTCTGTTCGTCTCTCTCTCTCTGTCCGTCTCTCTCTCTCTGTCCGTCTCTCTCTCTCTGTCCGTCTCTCTCTCTCTGTCTGTCCCTCTCTCTTTGTCTGTCCCTCTCTCTCTGTCTGTCCCTCTCTCTCTGTCTGTCCCTCTCTCTCTGTCTGTCCCTCTCTCTCTCTCTGTCCGTCCCTCTATCTCTCTCTGTTCGTCCCTCTCTCTCTCTCTCTGTCTCTCTGTCTCTGTCTGTCCCTCTCTCTCTCTCTGTCTCTCTGTCTCTCTCTGTCCCTCTCTCTCTGTCTGTCCCTCTCTCTCTCTCTGTCTGTCCCTCTCTCTCTGTCTGTCCCTCTCTCTCCCTCTGTTGTCTCTCTCTCTCCCTCTGTCGGTCTCTCTCTCTCCCTCTGTCGGTCCCTCTCTCTCCCTCTGTCGGTCCCTCTCTCTCCCTCTGTCGGTCCCTCTCTCTCCCTCTGTCGGTCCCTCTCTCTCCCTCTGTCGGTCCCTCTCTCTCCCTCTGTCGGTCCCTCTCTCTCTCTCTGTCCGTCCCTCTCTCTCTCCCTCTGTTGTCTCTCTCTCTCTCTCTCTCCCTCTGTTGTCTCTCTCTCTCTTTCTCTCTCTCTCTCTCTCTCTCTCTCTCTCTCTCTCTCTCTCTCTCTCTCTCTCTCTCTCTCTCTCTCTCTCTCTCCAGAGTTATCAGTCTCTCTCCAGTATCAGTGTATCTTCAGACTTACCCAGCATCGTTGTCCGTCCTCTTCAGTACTTTGGAGATGTGAGTAAGACTGTGTCTGAACTGAGAGAGAAACTAGAAGACTTCCTTAAAGGAGAATGGACCAAGATCTCCACTACAGGTGTGTTGAAAACAATAAGAACATCAACTTTAGACCATTGAAAGTTCCCTACTAGTCATATACATGTGGAATATGGTCTGATGATAACATTCCCTCTCTCTGTCAATGTGTTTGTGTGTCTGTAGTGAATATAGTGGATGTTGTACTGCCTCCAGAGCCCAAGACCAGAGAACAGTTGTTACAATGTGAGTCTCTTTATTGTGAAGTAACTAACAGTCTCTTTTTACTGACACTCCTAACAATCCCTCTAGAAATATATAGCAATAGTAGATCTAATCAAAGACTGGGTATCTATCTGACTCCTCATATTTCTCTGATTTGATCTCTGCTGTGCTCTAATCAAAGACAGGGTAGATACAGTATCTGACTTAACTTATTGTTCTGACTCCCCTCATTGGTCTCTGCTCATCTCCCAGATTCCTGTCAGCTCACACTGGACCCAAACACAGCAAACACACTCCTCTCTCTGTCTGAAGGGAACAGAAAGGTGACCTGTACAGGCCAAGTCCAACCATATCCTGACCATCCAGACAGATTCACCAACCAGTGTCAGGTTCTGTGTAGAGAGGGTCTGTCTGGACGCTGTTACTGGGAGGTGGAGTGGACTGGTCATGTTGTTACAGCAGTCTCATATAAAGACATCAGCAGAACAGAGAGAGGTAATTGTGGTGGATTTGGAAACAATAACAAGTCCTGGAGTTTAGAGTGCTATAGAGGTGATTATTGGTTCAGACACAATAATGTTGAGACTAAAGTATCAAGCCCTCAGTCCTCCAGAGTAGGAGTGTACCTGGATCACAAGGCAGGTACTCTGTCCTTCTACAGTGTCTCTGACACAATGACCCTCCTCCACAGAGTCCAGACCACATTCACTCAGCCCCTCTATCCTGGGTTTCATCTCTCTGGTACTGCTGAGCTGGTTAAACTGTAGTAGGGTCCACATAGATACTAGTCATGCTGGTGTAGTCTATAGCTGAGCTGGTTAAACTGTAGTAGGGTCCACATAGATACTAGTCATGCTGGTGTAGTCTATAGCTGAGCTGGTTAAACTGTAGTAGAGTCCACATAGATACTAGTCATGCTGGTGTAGTCTATAGCTGAGCTGGTTAAACTGTAGTAGGGTCCACATAGATACTAGTCATGCTGGTGTAGTCTATAGCTGAGCTGGTTAAACTGTAGTAGGGTCCACATAGATACTAGTCATGCTGGTGTAGTCTATAGCTGAGCTGGTTAAACTGTAGTAGGGTCCACATAGATACTAGTCATGCTGGTGTAGTCTATAGCTGAGCTGGTTAAACTGTAGTAGGGTCCACATAGATACTAGTCATGCTGGTGTAGTCTATAGCTGAGCTGGTTAAACTGTAGTAGGGTCCACATAGAGACTAGTCATGCTGGTGTAGTCTATAGCTGAGCTGGTTAAACTGTAGTAGGGTCCACATAGATACTAGTCATGCTGGTGTAGTCTATAGATGAGCTGGTTAAACTGTAGTAGGGTCCACATAGATACTAGTCATGCTGGTGTAGTCTATAGCTGAGCTGGTTAAACTGTAGTAGGGTCCACATAGATACTAGTCATGCTGGTGTAGTCTATAGCTGAGCTGGTTAAACTGTAGTAGGGTCCACATAGATACTAGTCATGCTGGTGTAGTCTATAGCTGAGCAGGTTAAACTGTAGTAGGGTCCACATAGATACTAGTCATGCTGGTGTAGTCTATAGCTGAGCTGGTTAAACTGTAGTAGGGTCCACATAGATACTAGTCATGCTGGTGTAGTCTATAGCTGAGCTGGTTAAACTGTAGTAGGGTCCACATAGATACTAGTCATGCTGGTGTAGTCTATAGCTGAGCTGGTTAAACTGTAGTAGGGTCCACATAGATACTAGTCATGCTGGTGTAGTCTATAGCTGAGCTGGTTAAACTGTATTAGGGTCCACATAGATACTAGTCATGCTGGTGTAGTCTATAGCTGAGCTGGTTAAACTGTAGTAGGGTCCACATAGATACTAGTCATGCTGGTGTAGTCTATAGCTGAGCTGGTTAAACTGTAGTAGGGTCCACATAGATACTAGTCATGCTGGTGTAGTCTATAGCTGAGCTGGTTAAACTGTAGTAGGGTCCACATAGAGACTAGTCATGCTGGTGTAGTCTATAGCTGAGCTGGTTAAACTGTAGTAGGGTCCACATAGATACTAGTCATGCTGGTGTAGTCTATAGCTGAGCTGGTTAAACTGTAGTAGGGTCCACATAGATACTAGTCATGCTGGTGTAGTCTATAGCTGAGCTGGTTAAACTGTAGTAGTGTCCACATAGATACTAGTCATGCTGGTGTAGTCTATAGCTGAGCTGGTTAAACTGTAGTAGGGTCCACATAGATACTAGTCATGCTGGTGTAGTCTATAGCTGAGCTGGTTAAACTGTAGTAGGGTCCACATAGATACTAGTCATGCTGGTGTAGTCTATAGCTGAGCTGGTTAAACTGTAGTAGGGTCCACATAGATACTAGTCATGCTGGTGTAGTCTATAGCTGAGCTGGTTAAACTGTAGTAGGGTCCACATAGATACTAGTCATGCTGGTGTAGTCTATAGCTGAGCTGGTTAAACTGTAGTAGGGTCCACATAGATACTAGTCATGCTGGTGTAGTCTATAGCTGAGCTGGTTAAACTGTAGTAGGGTCCACATAGATACTAGTCATGCTGGTGTAGTCTATAGCTGAGCTGGTTAAACTGTAGTAGGGTCCACATAGATACTAGTCATGCTGGTGTAGTCTATAGCTGAGCTGGTTAAACTGTAGTAGGGTCCACATAGATACTAGTCATGCTGGTGTAGTCTATAGCTGAGCTGGTTAAACTGTAGTAGGGTCCACATAGATACTAGTCATGCTGGTGTAGTATATAGCTGAGCTGGTTAAACTGTAGTAGTGTCCACATAGATACTAGTCATGCTGGTGGTGATGGTCCCCAGATGTGATGATTCATTCTGCTCTGTTTTATCTACAATGATTTAACTGATTTGATCTTCAGAAGATGTTATGAATTACAATTCAATGATTTCATATTTTTGTAATTGCAATGTTTTAATCTTGTACATTTCCATGAATCATGATGTCTGGTGTTGATGTATATTGGTTGTCATTCAGAACCATTGATATGTTTTCTCAGTTGGTTCTCTGTCTCTATGTAATTCTCCTCAGTATCATTGATCAGCTTGTTGGTCCTAATTGATGTGTTCTCTGTCACCTGGAGCTGCATGGAAAATGGTCCAGGAACTAAAGGACAATTCAGGACTAGTCAGCCCACTACAAGCTGGTATCACTTACTTTCTACTAAACTATATGGACTGGTTTCCCAGACACAGATTAATCCTAGTCCTGGACTAAAAAGTATGTTCAATGTAGATGTCCAGGAAACCGTCCCTAAATGTGTCATCTTTCATCCTCCCATACTGCTCAGTCCAGCAACATTAAACCTGTCCAGCAGGTGGTGCTATTGACCAAACAATAAAACCAGCAGATATCTTGACTTGCCACTCAGTATATCAGTAATGTTCAGAATAGTACTTTAATATCATTGGAGATTGATGGTCTTTTTAATCCACTATCCAGAGTCAGGAACAGATGAAGTTAGGTCTGCTACTGTTCAGTGATTAAATATGATTTATGGTGATGGGAAATAATAAAAAACACTAAACTTCATCTAGTAATAGTTTTCCTTTGTTATTTATTCCAAGGTGTGTCTTTAACTTGTAAATGTATTGTGTGGAGGTGAGCTAGTGGTGTGGCTGATAGAATAGAATGAAAAGGGAGGAGGGGAGGAAGAGGGGAGGAGTGAAGGGCTGTTCAAGAAACCAGATGAGGAAGAGGAAGATGTTCAGGGGAATTACTGTCTCTGTTCCAAATGGTTCCCTATTCCCTACGTAGTGCACTACGGTGCTTCTGACCAGGTCTAAAGTAGTGTTCTACGTAGGGAATAGGGTGTAGATTTATTACAATATCATGGTTTAGTGTTTGGAAAAAAATATATTAGATCTCCACCCCCCACTTCCTGTCTGTCATCCCCCAGTTCTGTTAAGACTTCCTCTCATTGAACTGGGCCTCATTTCTAAATGGTCACTTTGTATTGATAGTCCATACTGGTCTTTACTATGGTTCTACATACAGTACCTGTATTGATAGTCCATACTGGTCTTTACTATGGTTCTACATACAGTATCTGTATTGATAGTCCATACTGGGCTTTACTATGGTTCTACATACAGTATCTGTATTGATAGTCCATACTGGGCTTTACTATGGTTCTACATACAGTACCTGTATTGATAGTCCATACTGGTCTTTACTGTGGTTCTACATACTGTACCTGTATTGATAGTCCATACTGGGCTTTACTATGGTTCTACATACAGTACCTGTATTGATTTTTTATTATAGTTTTTAATTTACCTTTATTTAACACAACATTAAACAACACTATAAACACACATACAGTACAACAATTACATATTACATTAAAACACAAACATCTTGACTAAAAACAGCTGGCCTAAAAACAATTACAATCTTCTATGATATATATACATCGATCAAGTGTTTAAACTCCAACGAAACTAGATCATCACATTTTAAAATGTTCAGGAGAGAATTCCAGGACCAGTAACTAAAACTATTTCTACCATGACCTGTTATAATGTTGGTTCTGTTAGAAGCAAATCAGAATGGGACTGTAATTGATATTTATTTACTGACCTGACTAAAAAAAGAACCGAGATAAAATGTAATTGTACCCAACATGGCCTTATAAATCAGTGTATACCAGTGTTTAAGACTACTCAAGGTCAATGACGACCAGCCAACAGCGCTGTAGAGATCACAATGATGTGTTAGACGTTTCTGATTGGTAATGAACCTGAGGGCTGCATGATACACTGAATCAAGTGCTCTCAGGGTAGTGGCTGAGGGATGCATGATACACTGAATCAAGTGCTCTCAGGGTAGTGGTTGAGGGCTGCATGATACACTGAATCAAGTGCTCTCAGGGTAGTGGCTGAGGGCTGCATGATACACTGAATCAAGTGCTCTCAGGGTAGTGGCTGAGGGCTGCATGATACACTGAATCAAGTGCTCTCAGGGTAGTGGTTGAGGGCTGCATGATACACTGAATCAAGTGCTCTCAGGGTAGTGGTTGAAGCCTGGATATATATAACATCACTAAAATCTAAAACCGCCAGTAATGTACATCGTACCAGCTCCTTCCTGGCCTCCAGAGAAAAACAAGCCTGATGCCGGTAATAAAAATCTATTTTCAGCTTGAGCTTCCTTATCAAGTTCTCTACATGAACAGTGAAGCTCAGGTTGTCATCAACCCACACACCCAAATATAGGTACACTTTGACCTGCTCTATAGTATGTCCAGACAATGTAGCAATGACATGATTAGTAACATGCCTGGCATTTGAAATTCAGAACCAGCTTCAAATCATACAGATTCTGTTGTATGATGTTAAATGCTCTTTGGGCATTTTCAAAAGCTAAAGATAAACTACTACACTTGAATAAAGAACAGTATCATCTACATTAAAATGAACATCCTCTGTTTCATTAAGATCCCCAATGTTGTTGATATACAAAATGAACCTCCGCTGTTTCATTAAGATCCCCAATGTTGTTGATATACAAAATGAACATCCGCTGTTTCATTAAGATCCACAATGTTGTTGATATACAAAATGAACATCTGCTGTTTCATTAAGATCCCCAATGTTGTTGATATACAAAAGGAACAACAATGGGCCCACAATAGAACCTTGCGGAACACCTGAGCACAACTCTATGGACTCAGATTTACAACCATCCACCATTACACATTGTGTACGATTTGATAGGTCATTTATAAACCAATCTAGATCATGACCTGTAATTCCACAACATTTTAACCTTTGCACTAACACAGCATGGTCCACGGTGTCAAAAGCCTTCGACAAATCAATAAAGACAGACACACTTGTTGTCAAGAGCACAGTGGATGTAATTTAAAACCTTCAATGTTCCCCAAAAATAAAATGCGTAATAATATTTACACGTTTGAGCAAGTTGGAACCGGTGTTTTTCTGGATCAAACGCGCCAAATAAATGTACATTTTGGATATATATCGACGGAATTAATCAAACAAAAGGACCATTTGTGATGTTTATGGGACATATTGGAGTGCCAACAACAGAAGCTCGTCAAAGGTAAGGCATGAATTATATTTTTATTTCTGCGTTTTGTGTCATGCCTGCAGGGTTGGAATGTTTTCTCTCGTTTGTTTACTATGGTGCTATGCTCAGATAATAGCATCATATGCTTTCGCTGAAAAGCCTATTTGAATTCTGACATGTTGGCTGGATTCACAACCAGTGTAGCTTTAGTTTGGTATCTTTCATGTGTGATTTAATGAAAGTTTGTTAGTGGTTAGTGATTAGTTCGAACAAAGGTAACTATTGCAGGCTCTGTGTGTCTCTAAGCCCCACACTGTGTCCCTCCGTCCTAGCTGTGTGTGTGTGTGTGTGAGTTTTCCTTGGAAATTTTATGGGAGACATGACTGATTTACAGTTCATGAGGGTTGCCTAATCACACATTTAAAGTTTTGGAAAGATTTCACTTTTTTAACCCTTCGAAACAGCCCCTAACACCCCAATTTAAGGCACTTCCGGTTGGCACAGGAAGCTGAACGTGAACACATATCCTCATTGGGGTAGGCTTTTACAGAATCCTGAGTTTTAAGTCTATACGTTAAGAATTGACTGATCTATATAGGGTTGAATGCAGTGGTTTTCACAATTGCAGGTCATGTATATCAAGTGATTTTAACCATTTCCGGTTGGTCCAGGAAGCTTAGAATCAACACAGGTAGACCTCATAGTGGCGTGATAGATTGTCATCGAAGACAGGTTCATAAGACATTCATAATCCACATAGGCTTCAGGTTGAATTTAGGGGTGCAGGCAATGTTTTCCTATGGGGAGAGAAGTCAATGCAAACTGTTTGATGTAAACACCTTCTTTTAACTGTTAAGGGTTAATGCCACACGGTCAAGGTTAGGCTTGCACAGATAATATTTTGACCGTTTTGGAAACTTTAGAGTGTTTTCTATCCTAATCTGTCAATTATATGCATATTCTAGCATCTGGACCTGAGAAATAGTAAGTTTACCTTGGGAACGTTATTTTTCCAAACATAAAAATACTGCCCCCTAGCTGAAATAAGTTAAAGACCCTGGGTTAGAGGGAGTATATTTAAAGACCCTGGGTTAGAGGGGGTATAGTTAAAGACCCTGGGTTAGAGGGGGTATAGTTAAAGACCCTGGGTTAGAGGGGGTATAGTTAAAGACCCTGGGTTAGAGGGGGTATTGTTAAAGACCCTGGGTTAGAGGGGGTATAGTTAAAGACCCTGGGTTAGAGGGGGTATAGTTAAAGACCCTGGGTTAGAGGGGGTATAGTTAAAGACCCTGGGTTAGAGGGGGTATAGTTAAAGACCCTGGGTTAGAGGGGGTATAGTTAAAGACCCTGGGTTAGAGGGGATATTATTAAAGACCCTGTTTTAGAGGGGGTATAGTTAAAGACCCTGGGTTAGAGGGGGTATAGTTAAAGACCCTGGGTTAGAGGGGATATTATTAAAGACCCTGTTTTAGAGGGGGTATGGTTAATAAATGATACATGTTACAATTAAGCAGTGTTTCAAACAAATACATTAAAAACTTAGACAAGGATGTTTCTAGTTCTTCAGAATCATCCACAAGACGGGATACCAGTTGTGTCCATTGCAGATTCTTGCCCGTTTGTTTTACGTGACTCATGATTTGCTCAATTTGTAGCACACTCTCTGCATTAGCACCGGTATTGGGGGTTGTGTAGGGCAATACATTGTTCACTTTATTTTCAATAATTTGCTGCATAACATTTGTAAATTCTCTCAAATTACAATAGTATTTATTCTCTCTAACATCATATGCATATAGTTATCCATTGCTTTACATCTAAATAAAAAAGATATATTGTTACTCGTTCTCTTGGGGTTTATTGAGCCAGAAAGTCACCACATCAGCCACCAAAGCTTCCTTGTATTTGTTGTCGTCCACCAGGGTGTGCCGGATTTCTTTGAGTTTCTCGTGGATGTAGATCACCTCCTTCAGTTCATGTAGGAAAGCCTTGGTTACACCGTAAACACTGGGAATAGACGGCACAAGACCCATAGACTCCAGGGCCATCGATGGTATAAAGCGGCTGGACCACAGTCTTTTCACCAGCTCCTCAAAATATCATATTAACACGGATCTTGTCGTTGGCTGGGGTGATTGATCTCACAACCGATGCATTTTTCTCTTACATACTCTCCAATCACCACGTCTAAAACTGCGGCTACAGAGGCCTTGATGGTGTCCACAAGAAAATAGTACTGACCAGCCCATCAAACACATCCTCAGGCTGTGTACATGTAGAGGGTGTCGGGGGGCTTGCTTGGGGGCGTAGAAAGGAGGGCTGTGAGGCGTAGAGTCCTTAGGGTCTGGTACCCATGATGTATCGGAGTCCTGATATGGTATATGAATATCCATGGTATATGCTGAAATGAAGAACCGGGGGCTTTACGTTTATTTATTGTTGAACCAGTCCTATGGTATCGGGACGTGGTTAAAACCTTTCACGAGTCACAAACCCGGATCCGGGATCCCCCCCATCACAAAAGCTGACTAGCATAGCCTAGCCTAAAGTTACAGGGATATCATAAAATAAAATGTTCATGAAATATCAAGTCCAAGACACCAAATGAAAGATACAGATCTTGTGATTCAAGCCATCATCTCTGATTTTTTTTATGTTTTACAGGGAAGACACAATATGTAAATCTATTAGCTAACCACGTTAGCAAAAGACACCATTTTTTTTCCCACCATTTTTTTCCTGCATCAGTAGCTATCACTAATTCGACTAAATAAAGATATATATAGCCACTAACCAAGAAACAACTTCATAAGATGACAGTCTGATAACATATTTATGGTATAGGATAGTTTTTTTTAGAAAATGTGCATTTTTCAGGTATAAATCACAGTTTACCATTGCAGCTGCAATCTGAAATAGCGTTGGAAGCAGCCGGAATAATTACAGAGACCGACGGCAATTACATAATTACTCATCATAAAACACTTCTGAAAAATACACAGCCTACAGCAATCGAAAGACACAGATCTTGTGAATCCAGACAATATTTCAGATTTTCTAAGCGTTTTACAGCGAAAACACAATATAGCATTATATGAGCGTACCACAATAGCCAGAATCACAACCGCATTTACCAGCTGTAAATGTTAGCGATCGTAACAACCCAACAAAAGATATATAATTTTACTAACCTTGATATACTTCATCAGATGACAGTCCTGTAACATCATAATACACAATGCATATAGCTTTTGTTCGAAAATGTGCATATTTAGCAGCATAAATCGTGGTTATACTATGTAATCACTACAAACATTGCATGTATTCTGGCCGGCGCCATTTTGGATTAGCGCCTATTCTTATAAAAATACTATTCATAAACTTGACTAAAAAATATAAGTTGGACAACAATCGAAAGATAAATTAGTTCTTAATGCAATCGCTATGTTAGATTTTTAAAATTAACGTTACTAGACATATAGTGTGCGTTGCAGCCAGACCAGTGCCTGCAAAAGTGGCGAGCAAACACTATTACATTTTTCCACATAAATACGTAATAACATCATAAATAGTTCCTACTTTTGGACGAGCTTCCATCAGTATCTTGGGCAATGTGTCTTTTCTTCAAAAGAATAGTTGCTTTGTTGTAAAACGTCCTCTTCACCTTTGGAACTAGCTGCTACCAGTAGCTATGTCGCACACACATGTCCAAATCCTCAAACTAGATACAAAGGAAATTCAGAAAAATAGCACTATACTCGCATAAACTGATATAAATCGGTTTCAAATAACATCGTTATGATGTTTCTAACACCTATATTTAATTAAATTACAGACGGATACATCTCTGGTCGATAACTGAGCGTTCCAAAATTTCATCCTGAGTTCTTGCCTTGCACCATGACGAAGGAGGAAAAGAAAGGTAATCTCGTTCCATCCGGCTTTATAACCTCGGACAGCTACGTAGACAGCCCATTCCACTTCTCATTGGTTACTGACATCCAGGGGAAGGCGGGTGCAGTTCATTTCCAGCCATAGGATATACACAGACTTTAAAACTGAACCCAGATCAGAGCATAATTCTCAGACCTTCGCAAGTCATGTCAGGATTTTAGCTGTAGAAGGAGTTCTGGGTCACCCACAGACATAATTCAAACGGTTTTAGAAACTAGACAGTGTTTTCTATCCAATAGTAGTAATAATATGCATATTGTACGAGCAAGAATTGAGCACTAGGCAGTTTAATTTGGAGACCAATTTTCGCTAAGTCGAAACAGCACCCCCTATAGTGACAAGAAGTTTTAACGTAGCTGCGTACTTAGTTTTCTTCAGGGGCTGACCCTTCTGAGGATGAACCTTCAGGGGCTGACCCTTCTGAGGATGAACCTTCTGAGGGCTCCTTTGAATCATAATCCTCAGGATACGTATATATTATGCACTTTCTTAGCTGAACAATACTCTCCCGTTGTTGGCTCTGTACAAAAAGAGCATCCACTAACTCTAACATTTTCAATTACATTATATCCCAACTTTTAAAAGGAATAAGCTAAAATCCCCTGGATCCCCCTTCACGGATGTTTTCGTTGCGGATTTTCTCGTTGCTGATATAGAACTCCACCCACATGGAAGTCTATTCTTTCTTTGTATTTTCACCCTGTGAAATATTCTTCCTGAGGAGTCAGGGGCACCTTCCCAACGGCTCTCGTAGCCCGTGAACACGCTATACCCCTTGGTGATAAGGCTCAGTTCAGGATACACCAGCTTGCGAAACACCTGCCAGTCTTCAAGACTGTAGTCCACTCCTAAAGTCTGGTCGGTATATTCTTCTCCTTCGGCTACGGTATAGAGTTTCACTCTACATGCCGGGTAATCAAACAGTTAACCCCATAGTTGTCCATTAGACATCAGCACTTGATCTTTCAGCGCAGTTGCGTGCGGTATTTGGGTTCTATACATATTTAGAAACCGCTTTTTGGCGCTTCTTATATTGTTGCTTTATACTCTTCCCTTTCTCGATCTTTTAACCGAGGTCCTGCTTCTGTTGTTACGGTCAACCGAGGTCCTGCTTCTGTTGTTACTGTCAACCGAGGTCCTGCTTCTGTTGTTACTGTCATCACGTGTGTGTCACTGATCACAAAATACATTTTTCATTTCTTGTTTAGTGTTTTTTCAAGGTCGCTTGTAGTGTTCAGCTCTTATTTATAATGCGGCTGCCCCCAAAACCCCCGGTGTTACGTTCCCCAGTTTTCTGTGTTGTGGTATGTATTTGAGTGTGTGTTTCAGGAGATAGCTTCCTGTGTTCTCCATGGCTAATTGATAATTGGAGAGCTGACCACGCCCCTTCGTCAAGAAGCAGCTGACACTAATTACCTTTGCCACCTGAGGAATATAAAAGCCAGTGTTCTGTTCAGGAAAATAGATATTTTTTGGAGGGAGAGAAATCATTAGAGAGAGAAGATTTTGGAAAGATTGGAGAGAGAGATCCTTGCTTGAGAATTTGATTGTGATAAAGTGTTGGTTGTTTCTCAGAGATTTGGTATGTACTATATAAGTTGTTGCTGAGGGAGCTGATTGGTTATGTCTTATGTGTTATAGGACGCACTGTTTTGATTATTGAAATTGTTTGTTAACCTCTAACGAGCCTCTACCCCGGGTCCGGGATCACCCCCCACCCCCCCCACACACTGATTAGCATAGCTAGCATAGCTTCACAAGTAGATAGTAGCATCTAAATATCATTAAATCACAAGTCCAAGACACCAGATGAAAGATACAGATCTTGTGAATAAAGCCACCATTTCAGATTTTTAAAATGTTTTACAGGGAAGACAAAATATGTAAATCTATTAGCTAAACACGTTAGCAAAATACACCACTTTTCTAACTCCATCAGTTTCTTACTACTTCAGGTGCTATCACCAATTCGGCTAAACTAAGATATTGATAGCCACTAACCAAGAAAAAACCTCTTCAGATGACAGTCTGATAACATATTTATGGTATAGGATAGGTTTTGTTAGAAAAAAGTGCATATTTCAGGTAGAAATCACAGTTTACAATTGCACCGACCATCACAAGACGACTAGAATTACTATAGAGAGCAACGTGTATGACCAATTTACTCATCATAAAACATTTCATAAAAATAGACAAAGCATAGCAATGGAAAGACACAGTTCTTGTGATTTCAGACCATATTTCAGATTTTCTAAGCGTTTTTCAGCGAAAACACAATAAATCGATAAGTTAGCATACCACATGTGCAAACGTTACCAGAGCATCGATTCCAGCCAAAGAGCGCTATAACGTAATCACCGCCAAAATATATTAATTTTTTCACTAACCTTCTCAGAATTCTTCCGATGACACTCCTGTAACATCATTTTACAACATCGAAAATGTGCATATTTAGCCATACAAAACCGTGGTTACACAATGAAAATACTAGGAAATCAAGCCTCAAAATGTCTGATGTCATCTTTCAGAGTGATCTAGTTTAATTGAAAGCTAATCATATACTTGACTAAAAAATACAGGGTTGACAGGAATTGACAGGAATCGAAAGACAAATTAGTTCTTAATGCAACCGCTGACTTACATTTTTAAAATTATCCTTACTTTTCAATACAGGGTTCGCCAAGTGACGCGATAACAAACAAAATGGCGAAATATGCGTTTAAAATATTTCGACAGAACAACGATTTATCATATTAAATATTGCTTACTTTGAGCTGTTCTTCCATCAGATTCTTGGGCAATGTATCCTTTCTATGTTGTAATCTTCTTTTGGTCGATAGATGTCCTCTGTCCTTCGAAATGTCCACTAACAACGACCGAGACACCGAAACGTTCCCAAAGCTAGAAAGTGCACAACAAAGAAATTCCTCAGAATCGCACTAAACGGATATAAATTGCTATAAAACGGTTCAAATTAACTACATTATGATGTTTTTAACAACTATAACGAGTAAAAACATGACCAGAGAAATATTGCTGGCTAAACAACGATTTGGAATGAGGCAAGTCCGATGTCCTTCACGCTTCAGGCGCGCGACGAGAAAGGGAGGTACCTCTACGTTTTGTTCTTTTATAGTGGCTGTGATTGTGCAATCGATTCCATTCAAAACGTGATGACGTACAGACACCCAGAGGAAGACGTAGGCAGTGTCGGTTTCTTCATAGCATTCACTGTCGCCTTAAAAACAGACTCCAGATCAGGGGTAAAAATTTCTGAAATCTGACCCCTGTCATGAAAAGTGCTGTAGATATTGTTCTGTACCACTCAGAGACAAAATTCCAACGGCTATAGAAACTAGAAAGTGTTTTCTATCCAATAATAACAATAATATGCATATTGTACGATCAAGAATTTAGCACGAGGCAGTTTAATTTGGAGACCCAAATATGCTAATGCGGAACAGCACCCCCTATAGTTCCAAGAAGTTAATAATTGTTCTGTTTCATTTGTTCCCAGGGGGGAAGGAGAAGGCACTTTGGGAGTGCTTAGGCAAGAGGCCCGCGGGATACATATACCCGTAGTATATTCATTGTCTAGGCACACTAGGTAAGACCTGGGCGGACCACCCCCTGTATTTTGGGTAGGGCACCAGGTGGTGCTAAGATAGGTAAGTAGTGGGTAGGCAGGTTGGATAGGAAAGGGGGAAGATTTGATATTTACTTTCTTTGCTTTGGTTCCGTCCAGCCCCTTTTCCCCATATTACCGTAAGGAAATAAATCCTAGTAACGGTAAAATCTGCCTTTGTCGTCCTTACTCACGCCTACAGTCCATACCTCTTGCACTTCACAGGGAGTTGAGTTGCAGCAGGGAGTTGCGTTCCCTCTTCTCAGAGGCGTGCGTAACACCCGGACATTCCTGTTTCATAGACAACAGCCCTAAGGTCACTACAACAGGGGGGGGACCATACTCTTTGAAATGTTCAAACAGATCCCCCAGTTCAACGAGGTCCCTACACATCAATCATCAGGACAGCTTCAAAGGAACAGATGCACTATCTGGTTAAATAAACATTCAGTCTAAAGCGTGAGAACGGAACGGCAGGATGCCCATATACGGGCACTCCCTAGAGCGCTTGAGAACTTCCTGACAGGATGTCCTGCAGGATGCCCATACATGGGCATGACCACGTGACCCATAACATAGGGTCATATATCACACGTTTGACGTGTGCCGTCTACTGTATTCTCACTAATACTGGGTAAAATGCCATTTTTATCTCTGTTCTTTTTTAGTCAGGTCAGTAAATAAATATCAATTACAGTCTCATTCTCATTTGCTTTTAACAGAACCAAACATTAAAACAGGTCATGGTAGAAATAGTTTTACTTACTCAGCTCCGTGGTCCTGGAATTCCCTCCTGAACATTTTAACGTGTGATGATCTAGATTCGTTGGTGGAGTTTAAACACTTGACTGATGTAAATATCATAGAGTGTAATTGTCTTTAGGACAGCTGTTTAGTCAAGACTTTCGTGTTTTTAACGTAATATGTAATTGTTGTACTGTGTGTGTTTATAGTTTTGTTTAATGTTGTGTTAGTGTATGTAAGTTGTTTTGTCTGAAACGTTGTTCCCCCTGCTGCTATTGGACCAGGTCCATTGGAAAATAGATGTTATCTCAATGAGAAAAACCTGGATAAATTAAGGTTAAATATATATATTTTTAGATGAAGGGATAGCATACGATCATAGATACAATTTGGCTACATAAGCCTACAAACATTTACAACGAAAAGCAAAATCACAATAATCACAAGAATTGCTTCAGATCAAAGTCTACGTTGAGACCGAAGGGAGCAAGGGCCTACAAATGAAAGATCCTGGCAGCCTCTCGTTTCAACAATAGATTGTCGAGGTCACCCCCTCTCCTAGGGAGGGTGACATGTTCGATGCTGATATAACGTAGGGATGAAATCAAGTGGTTCGCTTCCAAAAAGTGGGCCGCAAATGGGTACGTCGAGTTTGGTGCTTTGATGCTCTGAGATTCGTACTTTTAACTCACACTTTGTTTTACCAGAATAATTTCCCCCCCTTGGACAAGTTATAAGATAACTGCCTTAGTGGAGCAGGTGATAACTCCTTTGATTGGGATCTGTTTCCCTGTTTGGGGAGTTTGAAGGATCTACATGTATAAGTGCCATTGCATTGAGCTCAGCCATTACACTGTAGTTTCCATCCAGTAGGGGAGAAAATAGACATTGTGCAGGGATATCTTGGGGTGGTAAATCAGAGATAATGGAACCGGTCTCCAGGGATATCTTGGGGTGGTAAATCAGAGATAATGGAACCAGTCTCCAGGGATATCTTGGGGTGGTAAATCAGAGATATAGATAATGGAACCAGTCTCCAGGGATATCTTGGGGTGGTAAATCAGAGATAATGGAACCGGTCTCCAGGGATATCTTGGGGTGGTAAATCAGAGATAATGGAACCAGTCTCCAGGGATATCTTGGGGTGGTAAATCAGAGATAATGGAACCAGTCTCCAGGGATATCTTGGGGTGGTAAATCAGAGATAATGGAACCAGTCTCCAGGGATATCTTGGGGTGGTAAATCAGAGATAATGGAACCAGTCTCCAGGGATATCTTGGGGTGGTAAATCAGAGATAATGGAACCAGTCTCCAGGGATATCTTGGGGTGGTAAATCAGAGATATAGATAATGGAACCAGTCTCCAGGGATATCTTGGGGTGGTAAATCAGAGATAATGGAACCGGTCTCCAGGGATATCTTGGGGTGGTAAATCAGAGATAATGGAACCGGTCATTGTCAGACATACAGGTAGTGGGTTACTAATCCTAGACAGAGGAGACATACAGGTAGTGGGTTAGTGTGGGTTACTGATCCTGGACAGAGGAGACATACAGGTAGTGGGTTAGTGTGGGTTACTGATCCTAGACAGAGGAGACATACAGGTAGTGGGTTAGTGTGGGTTACTGATCCTAGACAGAGGGGACATACAGGTAGTGGGTTACTGATCCTAGACAGAGGAGACATATAGGTAGTGGGTTACTGATCCTAGACAGAGGAGACATACAGGTAGTGGGTTAGTGTGGGTTACTGATCCTAGACAGAGGAGACATACAGGTAGTGGGTTAGTGTGGGTTACTGATCCTAGACAGAGGAGACATACAGGTAGTGGGTTAGTGTGGGTTACTGATCCTAGACAGAGGAGACATACAGGTAGTGGGTTAGTGTGGGTACTGATCCTAGACAGAGGGGACATACAGGTAGTGGGTTAGTGTGGGTTACTGATCCTAGACAGAGGGGACATACAGGTAGTGGGTTAGTGTGGGTTACTGATCCTAGACAGAGGAGACATACAGGTAGTGGGTTAGTGTGTGTTACTGATCCTAGACAGAGGAGACATACAGGTAGTGGGTTAGTGTGTGTTACTGATCCTAGACAGAGGAGACATACAGGTAGTGGGTTAGTGTGGGTTACTGATCCTAGACAGAGGAGACATACAGGTAGTGTGTTAGTGTAGGTTACTGATCCTAGACAGAGGAGACATACAGGTAGTGTGTTAGTGTGTGTTACTGATCCTAGACAGAAGAGACATACAGGTAGTGGGTTAGTGTGTGTGTTTGTGGTGCAGTGTGAGTTGACTACAGGAATAATCCTAGGTGTCTGTAGCCTGGTCATAGATTTGTGTTCTTGCCAACTCTATTGCTGTTGTTGTCAAGCCAATCATTTGGCATCACCATGAGTGACAAGGAGTTGGCATGATGGCACAAATAGACTGGGACTCAGGCTAAGGTCTGCAGCAGTGAGGAATGTGTGTGAGAATGGACTCAGGCTAAGGTCTGCAGCAGTGAGGAATGTGTGTGAGAATGTGGAACAGCAGGTTGTGGTGAGAACAGAACACTGAAAGACATCTCTCCTCTTATCTGTGTTACATACCTTCTTGGCCCTCAGGGGAAATATTTCAGGTAAATAATCTCTACTCCCTCTCAGTCACATCAATGATTTATCTGACTAACCTCTACTATAAATCAGCCCACAAGGTGAAACATCTGCCGGTGTGCCCTTGAGCAAGGAACTTAACCCTAATTGCTCCTGTAAGTCTCTGGATAAGAGCATCTGCTAAATGTAAATCCCAGTAAGGATGGGAGGAAGAAGATATCAAATCAAATCAAATGTATTTATAAAGCCCTTCTTACATCAGCTGATATATCTGTCATGACGTTGGCAGTGGGGGTAGGTTTATGACAGTCATAAATACCTCTTTCCCCCTTTTTCTCTCTCCCTACTATAACTGATGTGACATAAGGAAACCCATGGGTTAACATAGAGATTCTGGGTAACATCAGAAGTTGGGGGAAATGAACTATATTCTGGTAATTCGACCAACTGAACATATGCGGTGGTACTTAAGGTATATTATGTCAGTTCGGTTGCCCTCTGACACATTCTCATCAATGATAGAATGACATAAACGCTACTGTGAAAAGTCTAAACGTCAGAGGTATCGGAATCACATGGAATTGTTGTTTAATTCAAATGTTTGAATACGACATTGTTTGTGAAGAGGTGAAATGTAATTTTACCTTCCAAATGAGAGATCTGTGTTTTCATAAATTTGGCTTCTGCTCAACCAGGGGCCCGCCCCTGTGAAGAGACCTGGGTAATAGACTTTTCAGACACACCCCTCTACCTCCACTATATAAAGCCAGTGACAAAAATGTAACATCCTGTTCCGGGCACATTTTGGATGACGATCCGATGTCAAGATGGTTCAGACAATAACTACAGAACTAGGCCAACATCAGCATGGACTTTGATTGTGAATGGTATGAACTTTGAACTCGTATTCACTACAGAAGTGATATCTCCTAGCCGTTGAGTTAGCAACAGCTAAACGCAGGTTAGGAAGGACAGTCCAAGTATCCCGTCTACTACACACAACGTATCCCGTGACTACCAGAGACATTCTTCAAAGGACAGAGGACTCGGGTTGGCGACACGGTCCATCTACCACCAACCTACGGAAGCGCAGCTCAGAGTAAATATGTATTGCATTTTCCTCTTCAAATGGGCGGTAATTTAGAATGCATAAGATACTGTATTTACGATAGTACAGCTCGCCTATGTTCAAGTCTCCCGCTCTTTCACTAGGACTCAGCCCCTTCCCTTTGTGTAACAAGCTGTCATATCTATTCCGCCCTCTAGGGACGTTTTTCTGTATGACGTAATTTGTGACCAAGTTATGATTTAATTGTATATGTGTGATTCTGTGTGATTAGTTAGGTATTTAGTAAATAAATAATTGAACCCAATTTTGTATTGCTGATTCAACTTGTTAGCCAGGATTCTTGCAGATAACCAAGGACTTACAACTTTCAGATGAGACTGAATAAATGACGATTAATGTGACTGTTATGGACGTAAAATCTTACTAAATCTTTAAGAGTTTATTCGAAAGATAACAGCTCTATAAATATTATTTTGTGGTGTCCCTCTCTAGTTAATTAACATTTACATGATTAGTTCAATCAGGTAATATTAATTACGGAGAAATTATTTTATAGAATAGCATGTCATAGCAATGAATCTGGCATCGTCAAAGACACGACATATCAAAGTGCTGTACAGAAACCCAGCCTAAAACCCCAAACAGCAAGCAATGCAGGTGTAGAAGCACGGTGGCTAGGAAAAACTCCCTAGAAAGGCCAAAACCTAGGAAGAAACCTAGAAAGGAACCAGGCTATGAGGGGTGGCCAGTCTTCTTCTGGCTGTGCCGGGTAGAGATTCTAATAGAACATGGCCAAGATGTTCAAATGTTCATAAATGACCAGCATGGTCAAATAATAACAATCACAGTAGTTGTTGAGGGTGTAACAAGTCAGCACCTCAGGAGTAAATGTCAGTTGGCTTTTCATAGCCGATCATTAAGAGTATCTCTACCGCTCCTGCTGTCTCTAGAGAGTTGAAAACAGCAGGTCTGGGACAGGTAGCACGGTGAACAGGTCAGGGTTCCACAGCCGCAGGCAGAACAGTTGCTACTGGAGCAGCAGCACGGCCAGGTGGACTGGGGACAGCAAGGAGTCATCATGCCAGGGAGTCCTGAGGCATGGTCCTAGGGCTCAGGTCCTCCGAGAGAGAGAAAAAAGAAAGAAAGAGAGAATTAGAGAGAGCATACTTAAATTCACAAAGGACACCGGATAAGACAGGAGAAGTACTCCAGATATAACGAACTGACCCTAGCCCCCCGACACATAAACTACTGCGGCATAATTATTGGAGGCTGAGACAGGAGGGGTCAGGAGACACTGTGGCCCCATCCGATGATACCCCCGGACAGGGCCAAACAGGCAGGATATAACCCCACCCACATTGCCAAAGCACAGCCCCCACACCACTATTGTGATATCTTCAACCACCAACTTACCATCCTGAGACAAGGCCGAGTATAGCCCACAAAGATCTCCGTCACGTCACAACCCAAGGGGGGACGCCAACCCGGACAGGAAGATCACGTCAGTGACTCAACCCACTCAAGTGGCGCACCCTTCCTAGGGACGGAATGGAAGAGCACCAGTAAGCCAGTGACTCAGCCCCTGTAATAGGGTTAGAGAAAGATAATCCCAGTGGAGAGAGGGGAACCGGCCAGGCAGAGACAGCAAGGGCGGTTCGTTGCTCCAGAGCCTTTCAGTTCATCTTCACACTCCTGGGCCAGACTACACTCAATCATATGACCCACTGAAAAGATGAGTCTTCAGTAAAGACTTAAATGTTGAGACCGCGTCTGCATCTCTCACATGGGAAGGCAGACCATTCCATTAAAATGGAGCTCTATAGGAGAAAGCCATGCCTCCAGCTGTTTGCTTAGAAATTCTCGGGACAATTAGGAGGCTTGCGTCTTGTGACTGTAGCGCACGTGTAGGTATATACGGCAGGACCAACTCGGAAAGATAGGTAGGAGCAAGCCCATGTAATGCTTTGTAGGTTAGCAGTAAAACTTTGAAATCAGCCATTGCCTTATCAGGAAGCCAGTGTAGGGAGGCTAGCACAGGTGTAATATGATCACATTTTTTGGTTCTAGTCAGGAATCTAGCAGCTGTATTTAGCACTAACTGAAGTTTATTTAGTGCTTTATCTGGGTAGCCGGAAAGTAGAGCATTGCAGTTGTCTAACCTAGAAGTAACAAAAGCATGGATTCATTTTTCTGCATAATTTTTGGACAGAAAGTGTCGGAGTTTTGCAATGTTACGTAGATGGAAAAAAGCTGTCCTTGAAACATTCTTGATATGTTCGTCAAAAGAGAGATCAGGGTCCAGAGTAACGCCGAGGTCCTTCACAGTTTTATTTGAGACGACTGTACAACCATCAAGATTAATTGTCAGATTCAACAGAAGATCTCTTTGTTTCTTGGGACCTAGAACAAGCATCTCTGTTTTGTCAGAGTTTAAAAGTAAAAAGTTTGCAGCCATCCACTTCCTTATGTCTGAAACACAGGCTTCTAGCAAGGGCAATTTTGGGGCTTCACCATGTTTCATTGAAATGTACAGCTGTGTGTCATCCGCATAGCAGTGAAAGTTAACATTATGTTTTCGAATGACATCCCCAAGAGGTAAAATATATAGTGAAAACAATAGTGGTCCTAGAACGGAACCTTGAGGAACACCAAAATGTACAGTTGATTTGTCAGAGGACAAACCATTCACAGAGACAAACTGATATCTTTCCGACAGATAAGATCCAAACCAGGCCAGAACTTGTCCATGTAGACCAATTTGGGGTTCCAATCTCTCCAAAAGAATGTGGTGATCGATGGTATCAAAAGCAGCACTAAGGTCTAGGAGCACGAGGACAGATGCAGAGCCTCGGTCTGAGGCACCTAGGGCCAAGCACAGGAAGCAGCTGTAACGTTTGTCGTCGGAAGGAGGCCAAGGTGCAGCGTGTTCATGATTCTTTATTTACTCAGAGCACCAAACAAAACAACAAAATAATAACGAACGTTACGTTCTGCATGCTTCACAGAGCTAACAAAAAACAAGATCCCACAAACACCAAAAGGAGAATGACAACTTATATGTGATCCCCAATCAGAGACAACGATAAACAGCTGCCTCTGATTGGGAACCACACTCGGCAAAAAACGAAGAAATAGAAAACATAGAAATAAAGAAACTAGAATGCCCACCCTAGTCACACCCTGGCCTAACCAAAATAGAGAATAAAAGCCTCTCTATGGCCGGGGCGTGACAGCAGCTCTTTCAGTAGTTTAGTTGTAATAGGGTCCAGCATGCAGCTTGAAGGTTTAGAGGCCATGATTATTTTCACCATTGTGTCAAGAGATATAGTACTAAAACACTTAAGTGTCTCTCTTGATTCTAGGTCCTGGCAGAGTTGTGCAGACTCAGGACAACTGACCTTTGGAGATATACGAGGAGTAAAAGGAGTCCGTAATTTGCTTTCTAATGATCATGATCTTTTCCTCAAAGAAGTTCATGAATTTATTACTGCTGAAGTGAAAGCCATCCTCTCTTGGGGAATGCTGCTTTTTAGTTAGCTTTGCGACAGTATCAAAAATAAATTTCGGAACCCAACTAGAGACGTCACAAGTGTTTCCCTAAAAGCTGACTGGATTTAAACATATTCTATTTTATAGAAAGTTAATAGCTCAATCAACTGATAGCGACAGAATTAGATTACTTTCCAAGCAAAGTGAATTTTTTGTCTCCTCGGCAATAGAAGGTTGTGTAACGGCGTTCCTCCTCCTCTTCATCCGAAGAGGAGGAACAGGGATTGAACCAAAATGTCTGGACATTTTTTGACATGATTTATTTAAGTAAAGACGGAAACACGAACTTCACTTGAAACTAAACAACAAACGGAGTCGACGAACCTGAACGTAAGAACTTACATAAACACGAAGAACTCACGAACAGGAAAATGACTACACAAAACGACGAACGAACGAAACAGTCCCGTATGGTGCAAACAAACACAGACACAGGAGACAACCACCCACAACAAACCATGTGACCCCACCTACCTTAATATGGTTCTCAATCAGAGGAGATGGAAACCACCTGCCTCTAATTGAGAACCATATCAGGTACCCATTAACCCAACATAGAAACAGAAAACATAGACTGCCCACCCAAACTCACGTCCTGACCAACTAACACATACAAAAACTAACAGAAAACAGGTCAGGAACGTGACAGGTTGTAGCTCAGCCAATGAATGCCATAGAATCTTAGTATCCCCATATGCATTCAGACTCACGTCTTTCCCAGGTATTTAACAGTTTATTTATGGCATAAAGCATAGTGGATCAAAGCGCTGTAATACAGTTCCTCGCAAAAGTATTCAGTGAGATCACATGTATTCATCCCCTTTGCTATGAAGCCCCTAAATAAGATCTGGTGCAACCAATTACCTTCAGAAGTCACATAAGTAATTAAATAAATAAATAAAAGTCCACCTGTGGGCAATCTAAGTGTCACATGGATAAGTGTCACATGATCTGTCACATGATCTCAGTATATACACCTGTTCTGAAAGGCCCCAGAGTCTGCAACACCACCAAGCAAGCGGCACAATGAAGACCAAGGAGCTTTCCATACAGGTCAGGGACAAAGTAGTGGAGAAGTACAGATCAGGGTTGGGTATTGAAAAAATATCAGAAACTTTGAAGATCCCACGGAGCACCATTAAATCCATTATAAAAAAATTGAAATAATATGGCACCACAACAAACCTGCCAAGAGAGGGCCGCCCACCAAAACTCACGGACCAGGCAAGGAGGGCATTAATCAGAGAAGCAACAAAGAGACCAAAGATAGTCCTGAAGGAGCTGCAAAGCTCCACGGCGGAGATTGGCGTATCTGTCCATAGGACCACTTTTAAGCTGTACACTTCACAGAGCTGGGCTTTACGGAAGAGTGGCCAGAAAAATGCCATTGCTTAAAAATAAAATAAGCAAACACGTTTGGTGTTCACCAAAAGGCATGTGGGAGACTCCCCAAACATATGGAAGAATGTACTCTGGTCATCATGATCAATCTGGCCATCAAGGAAAACGCTATGTCTGGCACAAACCCAACACCTCTAATTACCCCGAGAACACCATCCCCACAGTGAAGCATGGTGGTGGCAGCATCATGCTGTGGGGATGTTTTTTTATTGGGAGGGACTGGGAAACTGGTCAGAATTGAAGAAATGATGGATGGTGCTAAATACAGGGAAATTCTTGAGGGAAACCTGTTTCAGTCTTCCAGAGATTTGAGACTGGGACGGAGGTTCACCTTCCAGCAGGACAATGACACAAAGCATACTGCTAAAGAAAGACTCGAGTGGTTTAAGAGGAAATATTTAAATGTCTTGGAATGGCCTAGTCAAAGCCCAGACCTCAATCCAATTGAGAATCTGTGGTATGACTTAAAGATTGCTGTACACCAGTGGAACCCATCCAACTTGAAGGAGCTGGAACAGTTTTGCCTTGAAGAATGGGAAGAAAACCCAGTGGCTAGATGTGCCAAGCTGATAGAGACATATCCCAAGGGACTTGCAGCTGTAATCGCAGCAAAAAGTGGATCTACAAAGTATTGACTTTGGGGGGGTGAATAGTTATGCACGCTCCAGTTTACTGTTTTTTTCTCTTATCTCTTGTTTGTTTCACAATAAAAAACAATTTGCATCTTCAAAGTGGTAGGCATGCTGTGTAAATCAAATGATACAAACCCCCTAAAAATCTATTTTAATTCCAGTTGTAAGGTAACAAAATAGGAAAAATGCCAAGGGGGGTGAATACTTTCACAAGGCACTGTAGACGGCATTACAGGGCATTCAGAAGTTATTCAGACACCTTGACTTTTTCCACATTTGGTTACATTACAGTCTTTTTCTAAAATGGATTAAATAAAATGTAACCAGGAACTATAATTTAACCTAGGAACTAAAATATTTGTCTCCTTCTCAACGTTGCATGCAGTTCTCTCTCTCTCTCTCTCTCTCTCCCTCCCTCTAACCCCTCCCTCTCTCTAACCCCCCTCTCCCTCTAAACTCACTTATCTCGTAGAACCAGAAAGTCCATACCTCCCAAAAACTCTCTTCTGAGTAAACGAAACTGATCTGAGTCTCTTTGTCGTCTGTCTGTGTGAGAGTGAACAACCGTCAAAATGGCTCAGCAGGGAGTTCTGCTGGACCAGGACCAGTTCTGTTGTTCTGTCTGTCTAGATCTACTGAAGGAACCAGTCACCATTCCCTGTGGACACAGTTACTGTAGGAGCTGTATTGAGGGATGCTGGGATCAGGATGTTCTGAAAGCGGTCTATAGCTGTCCTCAATGCAGAGAGACCTTCACTCCAAGGCCTAATCTGAGGAAAAATAACATGTTGGCTGATATGGTGGAGAAACTGAGGAAGACAGGACTCCAGGCTGCTCCCCCTCCTGCTCTGTGCTATGCTGGACCTGGAGATGTGGCGTGTGATTTCTGCACTGGGACTAGAAAGCAGAAAGCCCTCATGTCCTGTCTGGTGTGTATGGCTTCTTACTGTGAGACTCACCTCCAATCTCACTATGAATCTCCTGCTTTGAAGAAGCACAAGCTGGTCAAAGCCACCGCACAACTACAGGAGAAGATTTGCTCTCATCATGACAAACTGCTGGAGGTTTACTGTCGCACCGATCATCAATGTCTCTGTTATCAGTGTACAATGGATGAACATAAAGGCCATGATACAGTGTCAGCTGCAGCAGAGAGGACTGAGAAACAGGTAAGACCAGAACAACTTGTTGGTGACTGTCTGATAAACTAATAATTAACGATACAGTAGGAACTAAATCTGTTTGAATATGAGATCATTCAAATGAAATTGATCCACAAATATGAACACAAACCTTGACTATATAGATATGTTAACCCAGATTCTCCAAATGTATCACCATTTTATAAAGTCTGTTAGGTTCTGAACAGACAAAGTAAAAACTCAAACCAAGTTGATTCACCCACTGGGTCATACAGCTACAAAGACAATGTATGATTACACAAGAACGGCCGGGATAAGCGGTTTAGGCGGGATAAACTCCTTACACATCTAGACAGCCAATACATATCTGTTGCTAGGCAGGATCAACTCCTTACACATCTAGACAGCCAATACATCTCTGTTGCTAGGCAGGACCAACTCCTTACACATCTAGACAGCCAATACATCTCTGTTGCTAGGCAGGAACTGAATTGGTTCCTCTCACTGGTGTAGTCATGGCCCTGTCTGATGCTTAAACCTTTGTGGGTGTGGAAGTGTATGTGTGTGAGATAGGACGGTAGTAGGAGGGTCGTTGTGGTGGCTTGACCTCGAGACGAACTCCTCGCTCGTCCCTAGTTCTGCAGCTGGCCTGCCTTATCAGAGACTAACTAGACTGTTGAATTCCTGTCTCCTCCCTAGTTCTGCAGCTGGCCTGCCTTATCAGAGACTAACTAGTCTGTTGAATTCCTGGCTCCTCCCTAGTTCTGCTGCTGGCCTGTCTTGTCAGAGACTAACTAGACTGTTGAATTCCTGGCTCCTCCCTAGTTCTGCAGCTGGCCTGCCTTATCAGAGACTAACTAGACTGTTGAATTCCTGGCTCCTCCCTAGTTCTGCAGCTGGCCTGCCTTATCAGACTAACTAGTCTGTTGAATTCCTGGCTCCTCCCTAGTTCTGCTGCTGGCCTGTCTTGTCAGAGACTAACTAGACTGTTGAATTCCTGGCTCCTCCCTAGTTCTGCAGCTGGCCTGCCTTATCAGAGACTAACTAGACTGTTGAATTCCTGGCTCCTCCCTAGTTCTGCAGCTGGCCTGCCTTATCAGAGACTAACTAGACTGTTGAATTCCTGGCTCCTCCCTAGTTCTGCAGCTGGCCTGCCTTATCAGAGACTAACTAGTCTGTTGAATTCCTGGCTCCTCCCTAGTTCTGCAGCTGGCCTGCCTTATCAGAGACTAACTAGACTATTGAATTCCTTGCTCCTCCCTAGTTCTGCAGCTTGCCTGCCTTATCTGAGACTAACTAGACTGTTAAATTCCTGGCTCCTCCCTAGTTTTGCAGCTGGCCTGCCTTATCAGAGACTGAAACTAGTTGCCCTTTGTCTCCCTCTTTAGGAACATTGATATTCAACAATAACATGTTTGAACAGAATATTTCAGCACTTCCCCTTGTCTCTCTCGGTAACTTTCCATACACCCAGTTCCTATCCACCCTTCATTGACCCCAACATATACATTCCTTATACATGTAAAGTCATCAGTACGTTATAGTATGGTAACATGAATAAGTATATTTCTAGCTAGAATCCAACAAGTCAAACAGCATTATCATTAGATATCAAACACAATTATCATTCGTTATCAAACACCATTGTCATTTGTTATCAAACACCCAATCAACTCTCTGATTTGTGTACTGTTAAAACTATAATCATTCACATGACTACATAATGATATAATTTCAGACAGATATTTGTATCTGTGTCTCTATGGATCCTATGTCACATTACTATACTATTGATCTACTGGACTAATAAAGCTTGATAGCTCATTGAAGAGTGATTCTCCACAGAGGCAGCTGGGGATGAGTCAGCAGAAGGTCCAGCAGAGATTCCAGGAGAGAGAGAAGAGGCTGAAGGAGCTCCAACAGGCTGTGAAGTCTCTCAAGGTGAGTATTGTTGACCAGAGGAGACACACCATTTCACTTCTCTTCTCCAATCAGAGAGAGGGAGAGGGGCCCCTATCCAATCCCACTGACCCCACTGTTGGGAACAGGCTGTCTGGACCCTTTTCAGAGAATAGACTGTTTAATGTAACTGACGGGATATGAACCCAGGTCTACCGTGGGAGAAACCAACATCTTGACCATTACACCAAGAGGACATTCCCTATTGGACCGACACTGATTTAGAAGTAGCAGGTGGGGCTACCTCATCACATAACCATGAGTAACCATGACATGACCGAGCTCTCTCTCTCTTTTTTTATTTTTACCCCTTTTTACTCCTCAATTTCATGGTATCCAATTGGTAGTAGTTAAAGTCTTGTCTCATCGCTACAACTCCCGTACGTACTTGGGAGAGGCGAAGGTCGAGAGCCATGCGTCCTCCGAAACACAACCCAACCAAGCCGCACTGCTTCTTGACACAACGCACATCCAACCCGCAAGCCAGTCGCACCAAAGTGTCGGAGGAAACACCGTACACCTGGTGATCGTGTCAGCGTGCATTGCGACCAGCCTGCCACAGGAGTCCCTAGTGTGCGATGAGAGAAGGATATCCCTACCGGCCAAACCCTCCCTAACCCGGACGACGCTCGGCCAATTGTGCGCCGCCCCATGGGTCTCCCGGTCGCGGACGGCTGCGACAGAGCCTGGACGAACCCAGAATCTCTGGTGGCAGAGCTAGACCACTGCGCCACCCAGGATGTCTCTCTCTCTCAATTGAATTCAATTCAAAGGGCTTTATTGGCATGGGAAATATATGTTTACATTGCCAAAGCAAGTGAAATAGATAATATACAAAAGTGAAATAAACAACCAGAAATCAACAGTAAACATTAAACTCACAAAAGTTTCAAAGGAATAGAGACATTTCAAATGTAATAATTCAAGCGCAAACAGAGTGAGCTGTGCACCAGACTGAGTTCTGGAGGTGAAATGGAAATGAATGAGGGAGAGTTAAGTGAGGTAGAAGGTGTGGTGAAGAGTTCAGAACCAGAGCCTGGCATCAATGGACATGATAAAGAAGAATCTGGTGCAGTAGGAGTTACATTTTTGGAAAAAGTAGAACCATACCTTTTGGCAGATCCATTAGTGGTTTCAGGGTGGGTGGGAAAGGAGTTGGGTGCAGTTGAATCAGGTAACCTAGGTAACCTGTAGTGGACTTGTGATATTTGTTTGTGTTTCTTCTGACCAGAGGGAGTGGGCGCTCCGTGTCACGCAACTTGGGTCAAGATCTGTTTCTTTGCTCTTAGGAACAGGGCACCATTTAAAGGAGTGATTTCTGGGGTAGTGTTAAGTGTGGAGGTGGAGAAATTGAAGTTGAAGACTCCTGGTGTTTGTGATGCCCGCCGTTTGGTGTGAAGCAGACCCGGTGGTGAGCGTGGTGAAACAGAGGAGTCACTGTCAGTCCTTTTGAGTTTTGAGGCTTTACCCGACAAAGTCATGTTAGGATGTATCAGTTATCCTGTTAGAGTCTTTGTGTTGAATCCACTGAGCTGTTTCAGGTGCAACGTTTATGGTCGTGTTGCAGCAGTTTGTAGGAGGGAGACTCCAAGATGTGGGAAGTGTGCAGGAGGTCATGGGATAGAGGATTGTGTAGTTTCAGTGGATAAAGTTGTGTGTGTCGACTGTAGGGGTGTCCATGTTGCTGGGGATCAGAAGTGTCTGGTGAGAGAGAGGCAGGTTGAGGTGGCTAGAGTCAGAGTAGTGCAGAAGGTGTCGTATGCTGAGGCAGTGAAGAAAGTAGAGGAGGATGGGTCAAGGGTGATGGATCCTGAGAGGATCCCTGTGAGTAGTAGATCTGTGCAGCACAGAGGGAAAGGCCAACGAGTGATATATGCTTCAGTAAGGTTGGCTTTCTTAGCGTTCATAGCAATGGTTATCAACTGTACCACAGAAATGGAACGGAAATCACAGACAATAGATGTTGTGGTGGCAGCTGCAGAGAAGTATTTAGTCATACGAGATTTGACTTCAGCAGAATTCCAGGGTGTGTTGAGTGGTGGTGTCCCGTCCTCCCAGGTCGTTGGCAAGGTGCAGGAGCAGATAGGGTCAAAGTAGTGGAATGGGGTAGTGGGTTTTTAATGAGTGTAGGGTTAGTTGTCATGGTGCAGGAGCAGATCGGGTCAAAGTAGTGGAATGGGGTAGTGGGTTTTTAATGAGTTTAGGGTTAGTTGGCATGGTGCAGGAGCAGATAGGGTCAAAGTAGTGGAATGGGGTAGTGGGTTTTTAATGAGTGTAGGGTTAGTTGACATGGTGCAGGAGCAGATAGGGTCAAAGTAGTGGAATGGGGTAGTGGGTTTTTAATGAGTGTAGGGTTAGTTGGAATGGTGTTACTTAGTATTATCATAATTTTCCCTTTCCCATTTTGTAACACAAAGTAAAATTGATTTATATTATTGTCCAGTTGGGGGCGGTAATGCAACATATTGGATGCCAACCACCGTTAAACTCCAAAGAAGAAGAAACGTTATATTATGTCTATGTACAGTGTTGTAACGATGTCTCTCTCTCTCTCATTCCATCACTTTTGTGGTAGTTGGTTGTGTGGGTCTCTGGTTATGAATGGGGTGCTGACAGGCAATCGTTGATGGATATTTATAGAGCTCTGATCAGGACGACAATTGATTACAGGTGTATAGTTTATGGAACAGCGGCAAAGACGTGTCTTCAGAAGCTGGACAGAATCCAGTATATAGCTTTAAGGATATGTATTGGTGCATTTAAATCAACATCTGTATGTGTCTTACTAGTGGAGGCAGGTGAGATACCTTTGGATATACGGCGTAATAAATTGTCATTAGCTTATTGGGTTGAAAGGCTGTGAGGTTGAGCATCCCACTGCTACTGTTCTAGATGACTGTTGGGAATATACTAGTAGACAAGGCAGTGGTTTTGGTTGGACAGTCGTAGGCATCAATGTTATTATGGAGAATTGAGAGAATGGGTGTAGTAGTGAGATTCTGCTGGGTCCCAACACATTCAGGTGTGGAAGAAAATTAAATTGTAGACCAGTTAGCTGAAGTAGTTTTGAAACAAGACATAATTGATATTAAGGTTCGACTGGGTAGAGGTGAGGCCAAATGTACGATCAGAGACATTTTGATAGATGTGTGGCAGAAGAGATGGGACTCTGAGCACAAGGGACATTTATATGTCCTCTAAAGGTCGGTGGACCAAGGTTCAAAGGTCAGATTAGGAAGGAAGAGGTGGTGTTTACTCGATTGTGTTTAGGACATTGTACATTGAACTGGTCCTTACATCTGGTTGGCAGCATGTGAATGGTTTGTGTCTGGAGGGTATGGTCAATGAAACGGTGGAGCATGTGTTGTTATATTGTTGTAAGGATGTTGAAGAGAGGGAAAGATTGAAGTGTAGGGTCATTGAGGTTGGACGGGGTTGGGGGGGGGGGGGGGGGGGTTGGAAGGGATTTGGGGGATGGGGGAGGGTCTATTATAAGTTAGTAGGACTCTTTTTTATTTTCTCAGAAGTTCTGAGTTAGGTAGGAGGATTTAGAAATGGTGTAAACCGTGATTGAACACACTCCAGCACAGTAGGTGGCGCCATGCACCTTTAACGTTGGTTTGTGGACCGCCATTATATCATAGAAGAAGAAGTTGGTCTGTGAGGGTTTTGTGGTTCCTGAGGAGGGCTACTATTCTTTTTTCTTTTGGTTTTCAAGAATTATCAGAATGTATTAAAGCCAAAGCTAAAGCTACCCTAAACAATTCAATATATCAGTCTCTATATTTTCTCTGTGATTTGTTGTTTTCCCGTCAACCGTTCCATCGCATCTTAACCGTGTTACCGGGCGGGCACTAGGACCCGGGGGAGGCTGCTGCTGCAGAGGCTGCTGCACCGGTAGTGACGTCGGCCCTACTTGTAGCTCATTGTGGTCAACGTCAGCTGTGGCTCGAGACTGCTAGCTAACGGTTAACGGAGAGGAAAAGACTCTGACAGGACACATTCATGTAGATAGGCTATGATGGCAATTTGTGGTAAGTTACAATAGAGAGAGAGACTTTTCACTACTATAGACTTTTGTCATAATCAAACCAATACGTTTTTATGTGAGGCTGCCGGTAAGTTATAGTGTAACAGACGTTGTGAGCTAGCTAACGGTAACGTTAACGGTGTCTTTTAAATTCTACATAAGTTATGTGGCGATGATACCTAGATTAGGGTGACCAGACGTCCCCGTTTTTAGTGGCCTGTCCCCGGCTGGAGCTGTCCCCGGAAATGTCCCCGTTTTTAACTGTGCGTTAAAAACAGACTGCAAAGTGAAATAATATTTTACGTGGCAAGAAAGACCGGGCAGCAGAGTCTACCGGTTGACGTCTCAATCTTGTAGTGCTTGTTTTGTCCAGCAGAGGGGGCTGCTCGCTATATCAGCTTCATTCACTCTTCTTCTTCTTCTAACTACTTGCGATAGTTTTAGAGGAAACTGCTGTGGGAAACTCGGCCAGAAGCAAGTGTCAAGTGAATCCATAACATCACCACAAACGTCTTTTCAAGCCGGGTAAGTTACACTCGTTTGAGATACTAGCTAATGATGTTATGTCACAACGTATTATATAGATAGATGCTCTGCGTTAAATGGTTTTAAATAGGTTATGCTAGCTAACATTAGCTATGTCGACTAAGTTATCTAGCTCGGTTAGCCAGCTGCTGTCATGGTAACTAGGTTAAAAAACGGTCACATGTAAACATGTTAACATGTACATGTAAACATGTTTTACCTTGTCAGCTCGTGATTCAATCTAGCAACCTTACGGTTACTGATGCTCTAACCACTAGACTACCTGCCACCTCTTCACTCTAACCACTAGACTACCTGCCTCCTCTACACTCTAACCACTAGACTACCTACCACCTCTACACTCTAACCACTAGGCTACCTGCCACCTCTACACTCTAACCACTAGACTACCTGCCACCTCTACACTCTAACCACTAGGCTACCTGCCACCTCTACGCTCTAACCACTAGGCTACCTGCCACCTCTTCACTCTAACCACTAGACTACCTGCCTCCTCTACACTCTAACCACTAGACTACCTACCACCTCTACACTCTAACCACTAGGCTACCTGCCACCTCTACACTCTAACCACTAGACTACCTGCCACCTCTACACTCTAACCACTAGGCTACCTGTCACCTCTACACTCTAACCACTAGTCTACCTGTCACCTCTACACTCTAACCACTAGACTACCTGCCACCTCTACACTCTAACCACTAGACTACCTGCCACTTCTACACTCTAACCACTAGACTACCTGCCACCTCTACACTCTAACCACTAGACTACCTGCCACTTCTACACTCTAACCACTAGACGACCTGCCACCTCTACACTCTAACCACTAGACCACCTGCCACCTCTACACTCTAACCACTAGACTACCTGCCATCTCTACACTCTAACCACAAGACCACCTGCCACCTCTACACTCTAACCACTAGGCTACCTGCCACCTCTAACCACTAGACTACCTGCCTCCTCTACACTCTAACCACTAGACTACCTGCCACCTCTACACTCTAACCACTAGGCTACCTGCCTCCTCTACACTCTAACCACTAGACTACCTGCCACCTCTACGCTCTAACACCTAGACTACCTGCCACCTCTACACTCTAACCACTAGACTACCTGCCACCTCTACACTCTAACCACTAGACTACCTGCCACCTCTACACTCTAACCACTAGACTACCTGCCTCCTCTACACTCTAACCACTAGGCTACCTGCCTCCTCTACACTCTAACCACTAGACTACCTACCACCTCTACACTCTAACCACTAGGCTACCTGCCACCTCTACACTCTAACCACTAGACTACCTGCCACCTCTACACTCTAACCACTAGGCTACCTGTCACCTCTACACTCTAACCACTAGTCTACCTGTCACCTCTACACTCTAACCACTAGACTACCTGCCACCTCTACACTCTAACCACTAGACTACCTGCCACTTCTACACTCTAACCACTAGACTACCTGCCACCTCTACACTCTAACCACTAGACTACCTGCCACTTCTACACTCTAACCACTAGACGACCTGCCACCTCTACACTCTAACCACTAGACTACCTGCCACCTCTACACTCTAACCACTAGACTACCTGCCATCTCTACACTCTAACCACAAGACCACCTGCCACCTCTACACTCTAACCACTAGGCTACCTGCCACCTCTAACCACTAGACTACCTGCCTCCTCTACACTCTAACCACTAGACTACCTGCCACCTCTACACTCTAACCACTAGGCTACCTGCCTCCTCTACACTCTAACCACTAGACTACCTGCCACCTCTACGCTCTAACACCTAGACTACCTGCCACCTCTACACTCTAACCACTAGACTACCTGCCACCTCTACACTCTAACCACTAGACTACCTGCCACCTCTACACTCTAACCACTAGACTACCTGCCTCCTCTACACTCTAACCACTAGGCTACCTGCCTCCTCTACACTCTAACCACTAGGCTACCTGCCACCTCTACACTCTAACCACTAGACTACCTGCCACCTCTACACTCTAACCACTAGACTACCTGCCACCTCTACACTCTAACCACTAGACTACTTGCCACCTCTACACTCTAACCACTAGGCTACCTGCCTCCTCTACACTCTAACCACTAGGCTACCTGCCAACTCTACACTCTAACCACTAGACTACCTGCCACCTCTACACTCTAACCACTAGACTACCTGCCACCTCTACACTCTAACCACTAGTCTACCTGCCACCTCTACACTCTAACCACTAGGCTACCTGCCTCCTCTACACTCTAACCACTAGGCTACCTGCCAACTCTACACTCTAACCACTAGACTACCTGCCACCTCTACACTCTAACCACTAGACTACCTGCCACCTCTACACTCTAACCACTAGTCTACCTGCCACCTCTACACTCTAACCACTAGACTACCTGCCACCTCTACACTCTAACCACTAGGCTACCTGCCACCTCTACACTCTAACCACTAGGCTACCTGCCACCTCTACACTCTAACCACTAGGCTACCTGCCACCTCTACACTCTAACCACTAGACTACCTGCCACCTCTACACTCTAACCACTAGACTACCTGCCACCTCTGCTCTCTAACCACTAGACTACCTGCCACCTCTACACTCTAACCACTAGACTACCTGCCACCTCTACACTCTAACCACTAGGCTACCTGCCACCTCTACACTCTAACCACTAGGCTACCTGCCACCTCTACACTCTAACCACTAGACTACCTGCCACCTCTACACTCTAACCACTAGACCACCTGCGACCTCTACACTCTAACCACTAGACTACCTGCCTCCTCTACACTCTAACCACTAGGCTACCTGCCTCCTCTACACTCTAACCACTAGACTACCTGCCACCTCTACGCTCTAACACCTAGACTACCTGCCACCTCTACACTCTAACCACTAGACTACCTGCCACCTCTACACTCTAACCACTAGACTACCTGCCACCTCTGCACTCTAACCACTAGACTACCTGCCACCTCTGCACTCTAACCACTAGACTACCTGCCACCTCTACACTCTAACCACTAGACTACCTGCCACCTCTACACTCTAACCACTAGGCTACCTGCCACCTCTACACTCTAACCACTAGGCTACCTGCCACCTCTACACTCTAACCACTAGGCTACATGCCACCTCTACACTCTAACCACTAGGCTACCTGCCACCTCTACACTCTAACCACTAGGCTACCCGCCACCTCTACACTCTAACCACTAGACTACCTGCCACCTCTACACTCTAACCACTAGACTACCTGCCACCTCTACACTCTAACCACTAGGCTACCTGCCACCTCTACACTCTAACCACTAGGCTACCTGCCACCTCTACACTCTAACCACTAGGCTACCTGCCACCTCTACACTCTAACCACTAGACTACCTGCCACCTCTACACTCTAACCACTAGACTACCCTGCCACCTCTACACTCTAACCACTAGGCTACCTGCCACCTCTACACTCTAACCACTAGGCTACCTGCCACCTCTACACTCTAACCACTAGGCTACCTGCCACCTCCACACTCTAACCACTAGACTACCTGACACCTCTACACTCTAACCACTAGACTACCTGCCACCTCTACACTCTAACCACTAGACTACCTGCCACCTCTACACTCTAACCACTAGACTACCTGCCACCTCTACACTCAAACCACTAGACTACCTGCCACCTCTACACTCTAACCACTAGGCTACCTGCCTCCTCTACACTCTAACCACTAGACTACCTACCGCCTCTACACTCTAACCACTAGACTACCTGCCGCCTCTACACTCTAACCACTAGACTACCTGCCACCTCTACACTCTAACCACTAGACTACCTGCCACCTCTACACTCTAACCACTAGGCTACCTGCCACCTCTACACTCTTACCACTAGACTACCTGCCACCTCTACACTCTAACCACTAGGCTACCTGCCACCTCTACACTCTAACCACTAGACTACCTGCCACCTCTACACTCTAACCACTAGACTACCTGCCACCTCTACACTCTAACCACTAGGCTACCTGCCACCTCTACACTCTTACCACTAGACTACCTGCCGTCCCTACACTCTAACCACTAGGCTACCTGCCACCTCTACACTCTAACCACTAGACTACCTGCCACCTCTACACTCTTACCACTAGACTAGCTGCCACCTCTACACTCTAACCACTAGGCTACCTGCCACCTCTACACTCTAACCACTAGACTACCTGCCACCTCTACACTCTAACCACTAGGCTACCTGCCTCCTCTACACTCTAACCACTAGGCTACCTGCCACCTCTACACTCTAACCACTAGACTACCTGCCGTCCCTACACTCTAACCACTAGACTACCTGCCTCCTCTACACTCTAACCACTAGGCTACCTGCCACCTCTACACTCTAACCACTAGGCTACCTGCCACCTCTACACTCTAACCACTAGTCTACCTGCCATCTCTACACTCTAACCACTAGACTACCTGCCGCCTCTACACTCTAACCACTAGACTACCTGCCACCTCTACACTCTAACCACTAGACTACCTGCCACCTCTACACTCTAACCACTAGACTACCTGCCACCTCTACACTCTAACCACTAGACTACCTGCCACCTCTACACTCTAACCACTAGACTACCTGCCACTTCTACACTCTAACCACTAGACTACCTGCCACCTCTACACTCTAACCACTAGACCACCTGCCACCTCTACACTCTAACCACTAGACTACCTGCCACTTCTACACTCTAACCACTAGACTACCTGCCACTTCTACACTCTAACCACTAGACTACCTGCCACTTCTACACTCTAACCACTAGACTACCTGCCATCTCTACACTCTAACCACTAGACCACCTGCCACCTCTACACTCTAACCACTAGGCTACCTGCCACCTCTAACCACTAGACTACCTGCCTCCTCTACACTCTAACCACTAGACTACCTGCCACCTCTACACTCTAACCACTAGACCACCTGCCACCTCTACACTCTAACCACTAGACTACCTGCCTCCTCTACACTCTAACCACTAGGCTACCTGCCTCCTCTACACTCTAACCACTAGACTACCTGCCACCTCTACGCTCTAAGACCTAGACTACCTGCCACCTCTACACTCTAACCACTAGACTACCTGCCACCTCTACACTCTAACCACTAGACTACCTGCCACCTCTACACTCTAACCACTAGGCTACCTGCCTCCTCTACACTCTAACCACTAGGCTACCTGCCTCCTCTACACTCTAACCACTAGACTACCTGCCACCTCTACACTCTAACCACTAGACTACCTGCCACCTCTACACTCTAACCACTAGGCTACCTGCCTCCTCTACACTCTAACCACTAGGCTACCTGCCAACTCTACACTCTAACCACTAGACTACCTGCCACCTCTACACTCTAACCACTAGACTACCTGCCACCTCTACACTCTAACCACTAGTCTACCTGCCACCTCTACACTCTAACCACTAGACTACCTGCCACCTCTACACTCTAACCACCTCTACACTCTAACCACTAGGCTACCTGCCACCTCTACACTCTAACCACTAGACTACCTGCCACCTCTACACTCTAACCACTAGACCACCTGCCACCTCTACACTCTAACCACTAGACTACCTGCCTCCTCTACACTCTAACCACTAGGCTACCTGCCTCCTTTACACTCTAACCACTAGACTACCTGCCACCTCTACGCTTTAACACCTAGACTACCTGCCACCTCTACACTCTAACCACTAGACTACCTGCCACCTCTACACTCTAACCACTAGACTACCTGCCACCTCTACACTCTAACCACTAGACTACCTGCCACCTCTACACTCTAACCACTAGTCTACCTGCCACCTCTACACTCTAACCACTAGACTACCTGCCACCTCTACACACTAACCACTAGGCTACCTGCCACCTCTACACTCTAACCACTAGGCTACCTGCCACCTCTACACTCTAACCACTAGGCTACCTGCCACCTCGACACTCTAACCACTAGACTACCTGCCACCTCTACACTCTAACCACTAGACTACCTGCCACCTCTACACTCTAACCACTAGACCACCTGCCACCTCTACACTCTAACCACTAGACTACCTGCCTCCTCTACACTCTAACCACTAGGCTACCTGCCTCCTTTACACTCTAACCACTAGACTACCTGCCACCTCTACGCTCTAACACCTAGACTACCTGCCACCTCTACACTCTAACCACTAGACTACCTGCCACCTCTACACTCTAACCACTAGACTACCTGCCACCTCTACACTCTAACCACTAGACTACCTGCCACCTCTACACTCTAACCACTAGACTACCTGCCACCTCTACACTCTAACCACTAGACTCCCTGCCACCTCTACACTCTAACCACTAGGCTACCTGCCTCCTCTACACTCTAACCACTAGGCTACCTGCCAACTCTACACTCTAACCACTAGACTACCTGCCACCTCTACACTCTAACCACTAGACTACCTGCCACCTCTACACTCTAACCACTAGTCTACCTGCCACCTCTACACTCTAACCACTAGACTACCTGCCACCTCTACACTCTAACCACTAGGCTACCTGCCACCTCTACACTCTAACCACTAGGCTACCTGCCACCTCTACACTCTAACCACTAGGCTACCTGCCACCTCTACACTCTAACCACTAGACTACCTGCCACCTCTACACTCTAACCACTAGACTACCTGCCACCTCTGCACTCTAACCACTAGGCTACCTGCCACCTCTACACTCTAACCACTAGGCTATCCGCCACCTCTACACTCTAACCACTAGACTACCTGCCACCTCTACACTCTAACCACTAGACTACCTGCCACCTCTACACTCTAACCACTAGGCTACCTGCCACCTCTACACTCTAACCACTAGACTACCTGCCACCTCTACACTCTAACCACTAGACTACCCTGCCACCTCTACACTCTAACCACTAGGCTACCTGCCACCTCTACACTCTAACCACTAGGCTACCTGCCACCTCTACACTCTAACCACTAGGCTACCTGCCACCTCCACACTCTAACCACTAGACTACCTGCCACCTCTACACTCTAACCACTAGACTACCTGCCACCTCTACACTCTAACCACTAGACTACCTGCCACCTCTACACTCTAACCACTAGACTACCTGCACCTCTACACTCTAACCACTAGACTACCTGCCACCTCTACACTCTAACCACTAGACTACCTGCCACCTCTACACTCTAACCACTAGACTACCTGCCACCTCTACACTCTAACCACTAGGCTACCTGCCTCCTCTACACTCTAACCACTAGACTACCTACCGCCTCTACACTCTAACCACTAGACTACCTGCCGCCTCTACACTCTAACCACTAGACTACCTGCCACCTCTACACTCTAACCACTAGACTACCTGCCACCTCTACACTCTAACCACTAGGCTACCTGCCACCTCTACACTCTAACCACTAGACTACCTGCCACCTCTACACTCTAACCACTAGACTACCTGCCACCTCTACACTCTAACCACTAGACTACCTGCCACCTCTACACTCTAACCACTAGGCTACCTGCCCTCTCTACACTCTTACCACTAGACTACCTGCCACCTCTACACTCTAACCACTAGGCTACCTGCCACCTCTACACTCTAACCACTAGACTACCTGCCACCTCTACACTCTAACCACTAGACTACCTGCCACCTCTACACTCTAACCACTAGGCTACCTGCCACCTCTACACTCTTACCACTAGACTACCTGCCGTCCCTACACTCTAACCACTAGGCTACCTGCCACCTCTACACTCTAACCACTAGACTACCTGCCACCTCTACACTCTTACCACTAGACTACCTGCCACCTCTACACTCTAACCACTAGGCTACCTGCCACCTCTACACTCTAACCACTAGACTACCTGCCACCTCTACACTCTAACCACTAGGCTACCTGCCTCCTCTACACTCTAACCACTAGGCTACCTGCCACCTCTACACTCTAACCACTAGACTACTTGCCGTCCCTACACTCTAACCACTAGGCTACCTGCCTCCTCTACACTCTAACCACTAGGCTACCTGCCACCTCTACACTCTAACCACTAGGCTACCTGCCACCTCTACACTCTAACCACTAGTCTACCTGCCATCTCTACACTCTAACCACTAGACTACCTGCCACCTCTACACTCTAACCACTAGACTACCTGCCGCCTCTACACTCTAACCACTAGACTACCTGCCACCTCTACACTCTAACCACCTGACTACCTGCCACCTCTACACTCTAACCACTAGACTACCTGCCACCTCTACACTCTAACCACTAGACTACCTGCCACCTCTACACTCTAACCACTAGACTACCTGCCACTTCTACACTCTAACCACTAGACTACCTGCCACCTCTACACTCTAACCACTAGACCACCTGCCACCTCTACACTCTAACCACTAGACTACCTGCCACTTCTACACTCTAACCACTAGACTACCTGCCACTTCTACACTCTAACCACTAGACTACCTGCCATCTCTACACTCTAACCACTAGACCACCTGCCACCTCTACACTCTAACCACTAGGCTACCTGCCACCTCTAACCACTAGACTACCTGCCTCCTCTACACTCTAACCACTAGACTACCTGCCACCTCTACACTCTAACCACTAGACTACCTGCCATCTCTACACTCTAACAACAAGACCACCTGCCACCTCTACACTCTAACCACTAGGCTACCTGCCAGCTCTAACCACTAGACTACCTGCCTCCTCTACACTCTAACCACTAGACTACCTGCCACCTCTACACTCTAACCACTAGACCACCTGCCACCTCTACACTCTAACCACTAGACTACCTGCCTCCTCTACACTCTAACCACTAGGCTACCTGCCTCCTCTACACTCTAACCACTAGACTACCTGCCACCTCTACGCTCTAAGACCTAGACTACCTGCCACCTCTACACTCTAACCACTAGACTACCTGCCACCTCTACACTCTAACCACTAGACTACCTGCCACCTCTACACTCTAACCACTAGACTACCTGCCTCCTCTACACTCTAACCACTAGGCTACCTGCCTCCTCTACACTCTAACCACTAGGCTACCTGCCTCCTCTACACTCTAACCACTAGACTACCTGCCACCTCTACACTCTAACCACTAGACTACCTGCCACCTCTACACTCTAACCACTAGGCTACCTGCCTCCTCTACACTCTAACCACTAGGCTACCTGCCAACTCTACACTCTAACCACTAGACTACCTGCCACCTCTACACTCTAACCACTAGTCTACCTGCCACCTCTACACTCTAACCACTAGACTACCTGCCACCTCTACACTCTAACCACCTCTACACTCTAACCACTAGGCTACCTGCCACCTCTACACTCTAACCACTAGACTACCTGCCACCTCTACACTCTAACCACTAGACCACCTGCCACCTCTACACTCTAACCACTAGACTACCTGCCTCCTCTACACTCTAACCACTAGGCTACCTGCCTCCTCTACACTCTAACCACTAGACTACCTGCCACCTCTACGCTCTAACACCTAGACTACCTGCCACCTCTACACTCTAACCACTAGACTACCTGCCACCTCTACACTCTAACCACTAGACTACCTGCCTCCTCTACACTCTAACCACTAGGCTACCTGCCTCCTCTACACTCTAACCACTAGGCTACCTGCCACCTCTACACTCTAACCACTAGACTACCTGCCACCTCTACACTCTAACCACTAGACCACCTGCCACCTCTACACTCTAACCACTAGACTACCTGCCTCCTCTACACTCTAACCACTAGGCTACCTGCCTCCTCTACACTCTAACCACTAGACTACCTGCCACCTCTACGCTCTAACACCTAGACTACCTGCCACCTCTACACTCTAACCACTAGACTACCTGCCACCTCTACACTCTAACCACTAGACTACCTGCCTCCTCTACACTCTAACCACTAGGCTACCTGCCTCCTCTACACTCTAACCACTAGGCTACCTGCCACCTCTACACTCTAACCACTAGACTACCTGCCACCTCTACACTCTAACCACTAGGCTACCTGCCTCCTCTACACTCTAACCACTAGACTACCTGCCACCTCTACACTCTAACCACTAGGCTACCTGCCTCCTCTACACTCTAACCACTAGGCTACCTGCCAACTCTACACTCTAACCACTAGACTACCTGCCACCTCTACACTCTAACCACTAGACTACCTGCCACCTCTACACTCTAACCACTAGTCTACCTGCCTCCTCTACACTCTAACCACTAGGCTACCTGCCACCTCTACACTCTAACCACTAGACTACCTGCCACCTCTACACTCTAACCACTAGACTACCTGCCACCTCTACACTCTAACCACTAGTCTACCTGCCTCCTCTACACTCTAACCACTAGACTACCTGCCACTTCTACACTCTAACCACTAGGCTACCTGCCTCCTCTACACTCTAACCACTAGTCTACCTGCCTCCTCTACACTCTAACCACTAGACTACCTGCCACCTCTACACTCTAACCACTAGTCTACCTGCCACCTCTACACTCTAACCACTAGACTACCTGCCACCTCTACACTCTAACCACTAGGCTACCTGCCACCTCTACACTCTAACCACTAGGCTACCTGCCACCTCTACACTCTAACCACTAGGCTACCTGCCACCTCTACACTCTAACCACTAGACTACCTGCCACCTCTACACTCTAACCACTAGACTACCTGCCACCTCTGCACTCTAACCACTAGACTACCTGCCACCTCTGCACTCTAACCACTAGGCTACCCGCCACCTCTACACTCTAACCACTAGACTACCTGCCACCTCTACACTCTAACCACTAGACTACCTGCCACCTCTACACTCTAACCACTAGGCTACCTGCCACCTCTACACTCTAACCACTAGGCTATCTGCCACCTCTACACTCTAACCACTAGGCTACCTGCCACCTCTACACTCTAACCACTAGACTACCTGCCACCTCTACACTCTAACCACTAGACTACCCTGCCACCTCTACACTCTAACCACTAGGCTACCTGCCACCTCTACACTCTAACCACTAGGCTACCTGCCACCTCTACACTCTAACCACTAGGCTACCTGCCACCTCCACACTCTAACCACTAGACTACCTGCCACCTCTACACTCTAACCACTAGACTACCTGCCACCTCTACACTCTAACCACTAGACTACCTGCCACCTCTACACTCTAACCACTAGACTACCTGCACCTCTACACTCTAACCACTAGACTACCTGCCACCTCTACACTCTAACCACTAGACTACCTGCCACCTCTACACTCTAACCACTAGACTACCTGCCACCTCTACACTCTAACCACTAGGCTACCTGCCTCCTCTACACTCTAACCACTAGACTACCTACCGCCTCTACACTCTAACCACTAGACTACCTGCCGCCTCTACACTCTAACCACTAGACTACCTGCCACCTCTACACTCTAACCACTAGACTACCTGCCACCTCTACACTCTAACCACTAGACTACCTGCCACCTCTACACTCTAACCACTAGGCTACCTGCCACCTCTACACTCTAACCACTAGACTACCTGCCACCTCTACACTCTAACCACTAGACTACCTGCCACCTCTACACTCTAACCACTAGACTACCTGCCACCTCTACACTCTAACCACTAGGCTACCTGCCCTCTCTACACTCTTACCACTAGACTACCTGCCACCTCTACACTCTAACCACTAGGCTACCTGCCACCTCTACACTCTAACCACTAGACTACCTGCCACCTCTACACTCTAACCACTAGACTACCTGCCACCTCTACACTCTAACCACTAGGCTACCTGCCACCTCTACACTCTTACCACTAGACTACCTGCCGTCCCTACACTCTAACCACTAGGCTACCTGCCACCTCTACACTCTAACCACTAGACTACCTGCCACCTCTACACTCTTACCACTAGACTACCTGCCACCTCTACACTCTAACCACTAGGCTACCTGCCACCTCTACACTCTAACCACTAGACTACCTGCCACCTCTACACTCTAACCACTAGGCTACCTGCCTCCTCTACACTCTAACCACTAGGCTACCTGCCACCTCTACACTCTAACCACTAGACTACTTGCCGTCCCTACACTCTAACCACTAGGCTACCTGCCTCCTCTACACTCTAACCACTAGGCTACCTGCCACCTCTACACTCTAACCACTAGGCTACCTGCCACCTCTACACTCTAACCACTAGTCTACCTGCCATCTCTACACTCTAACCACTAGACTACCTGCCACCTCTACACTCTAACCACTAGACTACCTGCCGCCTCTACACTCTAACCACTAGACTACCTGCCACCTCTACACTCTAACCACCTGACTACCTGCCACCTCTACACTCTAACCACTAGACTACCTGCCACCTCTACACTCTAACCACTAGACTACCTGCCACCTCTACACTCTAACCACTAGACTACCTGCCACTTCTACACTCTAACCACTAGACTACCTGCCACCTCTACACTCTAACCACTAGACCACCTGCCACCTCTACACTCTAACCACTAGACTACCTGCCACTTCTACACTCTAACCACTAGACTACCTGCCACTTCTACACTCTAACCACTAGACTACCTGCCATCTCTACACTCTAACCACTAGACCACCTGCCACCTCTACACTCTAACCACTAGGCTACCTGCCACCTCTAACCACTAGACTACCTGCCTCCTCTACACTCTAACCACTAGACTACCTGCCACCTCTACACTCTAACCACTAGACTACCTGCCATCTCTACACTCTAACAACAAGACCACCTGCCACCTCTACACTCTAACCACTAGGCTACCTGCCAGCTCTAACCACTAGACTACCTGCCTCCTCTACACTCTAACCACTAGACTACCTGCCACCTCTACACTCTAACCACTAGACCACCTGCCACCTCTACACTCTAACCACTAGACTACCTGCCTCCTCTACACTCTAACCACTAGGCTACCTGCCTCCTCTACACTCTAACCACTAGACTACCTGCCACCTCTACGCTCTAAGACCTAGACTACCTGCCACCTCTACACTCTAACCACTAGACTACCTGCCACCTCTACACTCTAACCACTAGACTACCTGCCACCTCTACACTCTAACCACTAGACTACCTGCCTCCTCTACACTCTAACCACTAGGCTACCTGCCTCCTCTACACTCTAACCACTAGGCTACCTGCCTCCTCTACACTCTAACCACTAGACTACCTGCCACCTCTACACTCTAACCACTAGACTACCTGCCACCTCTACACTCTAACCACTAGGCTACCTGCCTCCTCTACACTCTAACCACTAGGCTACCTGCCAACTCTACACTCTAACCACTAGACTACCTGCCACCTCTACACTCTAACCACTAGTCTACCTGCCACCTCTACACTCTAACCACTAGACTACCTGCCACCTCTACACTCTAACCACCTCTACACTCTAACCACTAGGCTACCTGCCACCTCTACACTCTAACCACTAGACTACCTGCCACCTCTACACTCTAACCACTAGACCACCTGCCACCTCTACACTCTAACCACTAGACTACCTGCCTCCTCTACACTCTAACCACTAGGCTACCTGCCTCCTCTACACTCTAACCACTAGACTACCTGCCACCTCTACGCTCTAACACCTAGACTACCTGCCACCTCTACACTCTAACCACTAGACTACCTGCCACCTCTACACTCTAACCACTAGACTACCTGCCTCCTCTACACTCTAACCACTAGGCTACCTGCCTCCTCTACACTCTAACCACTAGGCTACCTGCCACCTCTACACTCTAACCACTAGACTACCTGCCACCTCTACACTCTAACCACTAGACCACCTGCCACCTCTACACTCTAACCACTAGACTACCTGCCTCCTCTACACTCTAACCACTAGGCTACCTGCCTCCTCTACACTCTAACCACTAGACTACCTGCCACCTCTACGCTCTAACACCTAGACTACCTGCCACCTCTACACTCTAACCACTAGACTACCTGCCACCTCTACACTCTAACCACTAGACTACCTGCCTCCTCTACACTCTAACCACTAGGCTACCTGCCTCCTCTACACTCTAACCACTAGGCTACCTGCCACCTCTACACTCTAACCACTAGACTACCTGCCACCTCTACACTCTAACCACTAGGCTACCTGCCTCCTCTACACTCTAACCACTAGACTACCTGCCACCTCTACACTCTAACCACTAGGCTACCTGCCTCCTCTACACTCTAACCACTAGGCTACCTGCCAACTCTACACTCTAACCACTAGACTACCTGCCACCTCTACACTCTAACCACTAGACTACCTGCCACCTCTACACTCTAACCACTAGTCTACCTGCCTCCTCTACACTCTAACCACTAGGCTACCTGCCACCTCTACACTCTAACCACTAGACTACCTGCCACCTCTACACTCTAACCACTAGACTACCTGCCACCTCTACACTCTAACCACTAGTCTACCTGCCTCCTCTACACTCTAACCACTAGACTACCTGCCACTTCTACACTCTAACCACTAGGCTACCTGCCTCCTCTACACTCTAACCACTAGTCTACCTGCCTCCTCTACACTCTAACCACTAGACTACCTGCCACCTCTACACTCTAACCACTAGTCTACCTGCCACCTCTACACTCTAACCACTAGACTACCTGCCACCTCTACACTCTAACCACTAGGCTACCTGCCACCTCTACACTCTAACCACTAGGCTACCTGCCACCTCTACACTCTAACCACTAGGCTACCTGCCACCTCTACACTCTAACCACTAGACTACCTGCCACCTCTACACTCTAACCACTAGACTACCTGCCACCTCTGCACTCTAACCACTAGACTACCTGCCACCTCTGCACTCTAACCACTAGGCTACCCGCCACCTCTACACTCTAACCACTAGACTACCTGCCACCTCTACACTCTAACCACTAGACTACCTGCCACCTCTACACTCTAACCACTAGGCTACCTGCCACCTCTACACTCTAACCACTAGGCTATCTGCCACCTCTACACTCTAACCACTAGGCTACCTGCCACCTCTACACTCTAACCACTAGACTACCTGCCACCTCTACACTCTAACCACTAGACTACCCTGCCACCTCTACACTCTAACCACTAGGCTACCTGCCACCTCTACACTCTAACCACTAGGCTACCTGCCACCTCTACACTCTAACCACTAGGCTACCTGCCACCTCCACACTCTAACCACTAGACTACCTGCCACCTCTACACTCTAACCACTAGACTACCTGCCACCTCTACACTCTAACCACTAGACTACCTGCCACCTCTACACTCTAACCACTAGACTACCTGCACCTCTACACTCTAACCACTAGACTACCTGCCACCTCTACACTCTAACCACTAGACTACCTGCCACCTCTACACTCTAACCACTAGACTACCTGCCACCTCTACACTCTAACCACTAGGCTACCTGCCTCCTCTACACTCTAACCACTAGACTACCTACCGCCTCTACACTCTAACCACTAGACTACCTGCCGCCTCTACACTCTAACCACTAGACTACCTGCCACCTCTACACTCTAACCACTAGACTACCTGCCACCTCTACACTCTAACCACTAGGCTACCTGCCACCTCTACACTCTAACCACTAGACTACCTGCCACCTCTACACTCTAACCACTAGACTACCTGCCACCTCTACACTCTAACCACTAGGCTACCTGCCCTCTCTACACTCTTACCACTAGACTACCTGCCACCTCTACACTCTAACCACTAGGCTACCTGCCACCTGCCACCTCTACACTCTAACCACTAGACTACCTGCCACCTCTACACTCTAACCACTAGACTACCTGCCACCTCTACACTCTAACCACTAGGCTACCTGCCACCTCTACACTCTTACCACTAGACTACCTGCCGTCCCTACACTCTAACCACTAGGCTACCTGCCACCTCTACACTCTAACCACTAGACTACCTGCCACCTCTACACTCTTACCACTAGACTACCTGCCACCTCTACACTCTAACCACTAGACTACCTGCCACCTCTACACTCTAACCACTAGGCTACCTGCCACCTCTACACTCTAACCACTAGGCTATCTGCCACCTCTACACTCTAACCACTAGGCTACCTGCCACCTCTACACTCTAACCACTAGACTACCTGCCACCTCTACACTCTAACCACTAGACTACCCTGCCACCTCTACACTCTAACCACTAGGCTACCTGCCACCTCTACACTCTAACCACTAGGCTACCTGCCACCTCTACACTCTAACCACTAGGCTACCTGCCACCTCCACACTCTAACCACTAGACTACCTGCCACCTCTACACTCTAACCACTAGACTACCTGCCACCTCTACACTCTAACCACTAGACTACCTGCCACCTCTACACTCTAACCACTAGACTACCTGCACCTCTACACTCTAACCACTAGACTACCTGCCACCTCTACACTCTAACCACTAGACTACCTGCCACCTCTACACTCTAACCACTAGACTACCTGCCACCTCTACACTCTAACCACTAGGCTACCTGCCTCCTCTACACTCTAACCACTAGACTACCTACCGCCTCTACACTCTAACCACTAGACTACCTGCCGCCTCTACACTCTAACCACTAGACTACCTGCCACCTCTACACTCTAACCACTAGACTACCTGCCACCTCTACACTCTAACCACTAGGCTACCTGCCACCTCTACACTCTAACCACTAGACTACCTGCCACCTCTACACTCTAACCACTAGACTACCTGCCACCTCTACACTCTAACCACTAGACTACCTGCCACCTCTACACTCTAACCACTAGGCTACCTGCCCTCTCTACACTCTTACCACTAGACTACCTGCCACCTCTACACTCTAACCACTAGGCTACCTGCCACCTGCCACCTCTACACTCTAACCACTAGACTACCTGCCACCTCTACACTCTAACCACTAGACTACCTGCCACCTCTACACTCTAACCACTAGGCTACCTGCCACCTCTACACTCTTACCACTAGACTACCTGCCGTCCCTACACTCTAACCACTAGGCTACCTGCCACCTCTACACTCTAACCACTAGACTACCTGCCACCTCTACACTCTTACCACTAGACTACCTGCCACCTCTACACTCTAACCACTAGACTACCTGCCACCTCTACACTCTTACCACTAGACTACCTGCCACCTCTACACTCTAACCACTAGACTACCTGCCACCTCTACACTCTAACCACTAGGCTACCTGCCACCTCTACACTCTTACCACTAGACTACCTGCCGTCCCTACACTCTAACCACTAGGCTACCTGCCACCTCTACACTCTAACCACTAGACTACCTGCCACCTCTACACTCTTACCACTAGACTACCTGCCGTCCCTACACTCTAACCACTAGGCTACCTGCCACCTCTACACTCTAACCACTAGACTACCTGCCACCTCTACACTCTTACCACTAGACTACCTGCCACCTCTACACTCTTACCACTAGACTACCTGCCACCTCTACACTCTAACCACTAGTCTACCTGCCATCTCTACACTCTAACCACTAGGCTACCTGCCACCTCTACACTCTAACCACTAGACTACCTGCCACCTCTACACTCTAACAACTAGACTACCTGCCACCTCTACACTCTAACCACTAGGCTACCTGCCAACTCTACACTCTAACCACTAGACTACTAGACTACCACTTGCACCTTGATTTCGCAGCTAGCTAGCTGCAAACCGTGTGACTATTGGCTTACGTCGACCCCGGAGCAAACTCAAATCATCCTGGAGCTAGCCAGCTGAGGAGTTCCATCACCATCCGAACCCGTTTCTTTTGTTGCTGCTGCAGATACGGAACCCCACCGGGCCTTCACGTCTGACTGCCGACGTTATCTGCCCGAGGGATTTATCCAACTGGCACCTCCGTCCCGACGTTACCTGAACGCTCACCTGAGGCCCGCTAATCGTTAGCTGTCTTATCGGCTGCTATCTGAATAAGTATATCGGACAACTATTATTATTATTTTTTATTTTTTTATTTTATTTTTATTTTTTTTCCTTGGGTCACTATATCTATTCTGCCAATTTGGATTGATCCCCTCTTCCACACGGAACCCCACTACACGGAACCCCACTAACTTACCGACGGAAACGCACGAGGTATCTACAAACAGACCTCCATCCTATGCTGCTACCGACAGCCACATACCCGGCCAGCTGTCTGGATCGCCACGACCCCAACCAACCTCTACTCACTGGACCCTTATTGATCACCCGATTAAGCATGCCTCTCCTTAATGTAAATATGCCTTGTCCATTGCTGTTCTGGTTAATGTTTATTGGCTTATTTCACTGTAGAGATTCTAGCCCTGTTCACTATACCATATCCAACCTCTCAGTTCCACCACCCACATATGCGATGACATCACCTGGTTTCAATGATGTTTCTAGAGACAATATCTCTCTCATCATCACTCAATACCTAGGTCTACCTCCACTGTATTCACATCCTACCATACCTTTGTCTGTACATTATTCCTTTAAACTATTTTATCGCCCCCAGAAACCTCCTCTTACTCTCTGCTCTAGTAGCTCTAGGCGACCAATTCTCATAGCTTTTAGCCGTACCCTTATCCTACTCCTCCTCTGTTCCTCTGGTGATGTAGAGGTGAATCCAGGCCCTGCAGTACCTGGCTCCACTCCTATTCCCCAGGCGCTCTCTTTTGATGACTTCTGTAACCGTAATAGCCTTGGCTTCATGCATGTTAACATTAGAAGCCTCCTCCCTAAGTTTGTTTTGTTCACTGCTTTAGCACACTCTGCCAACCCGGATGTTTTAGCCGTGTCTGAATCCTGGCTTAGAAAGACCACCAAAAACTCAGATATTTTCATCCCCAATTACAAGATTTTCAGACAAGATAGAACGGCCAAAGGGGGCGGTGTTGCAATCTACTGCAAAGACTGCCTGCAGAGTTCTGTCTTACTATCCAGGTCTGTTCCCAAACAATTTGAACTTCTACTTTTAAAAATCCACCTCTCTAAAAACAAGTCTCTCACCGTTGCCGCCTGCTATAGACCACCCTCTGCCCCCAGCTGTGCTCTGGACACTATATGTGAACTGATTGCCCCCCATCTATCTTCAGAGTTCGTGCTGCTAGGCGACCTAAATTTGAACATGCTCAAAACCCCAGCCACCCTACAATCTAAGCTTGATGCCCTCAATCTCACACAAATTATCAATGAACCTACCAGGTACCACCCCAATTCCGTAAACTCGGGTACCCTCATAGATATCATCCTAACAAACTTGCCCTCCAAATACACCTCTGCTGTTTTCAACCAAGATCTCAGCGATCACTGCCTCATTGCCTGTATCCGTAATGGGTCAGCGGTCAAACGACCTCCACTCATCACTGTCAAACGCTCCCTGAAACACTTCAGCGAGCAGGCCTTTCTAATCGACCTGGCCGGGGTATCCTGGAAGGATATCGATCTCATCCCGTCAGTAGAGGATGCCTGGTCATTTTTTTAAAATGCCTTCCTCACCATCTTGAATAAGCATGCCCCATTCAAGAAATTTAGAACCAGGAACAGATATAGCCCTTGGTTCTCTCCTGACCTGACTGCCCTTAACCAACAGAAAAACATCCTATGGCGTTCTGCATTAGCATCGAACAGCCCCCGTGATATGCAACTTTTCAGGGAAGCCAGAAACCAATATACACAGGCAGTTAGAACAGCCAAGGCTAGCTTTTTCAAGCAGAAATTTGCTTCCTGCAACACAAATTCAAAAAAGTTCTGGGACACCGTAAAGTCCATGGAGAATAAGAACACCTCCTCCCAGCTTCCAACCGCTCTGAAGATAGGAAACACTGTCACCACCGACAAATCCACTATAATTGAGAATTTCAATAAGCATTTTTCCACGGCTGGCCATGCTTTCCATCTGGCTGCCCCTACCCCGGACAACAGCACTGCCCTCCCCTCTGCTACTCGCCCAAGCTTCCCCCATTTCTCTTTCTCCCAAATACAGTCAGCTGATGTCCTAAATGAGCTGCAAAATCTGGACCCTTACAAATCAGCCGGGCTAGATAATCTGGACCCTTTCTTTCTAAAACTATCTGCTGAAATTGTTGCCACCCCTATTACTAGCCTCTTCAACCTCTCTTTCGTGTCGTCCGAGATCCCCAAAGATTGGAAAGCAGCTGCGGTTATCCCCCTCTTCAAAGGGGGGGACACCCTTGACCCTAACTGCTACAGACCTATATCTATCCTACCCTGCCTTTCTAAGGTCTTCGAAAGCCAAGTCAACAAACAGATTACCGACCATTTCGAATCCCACCACACCTTCTCCGCTATGCAATCTGGTTTCAGAGCTGGTCATGGGTGCACCTCAGCCACGCTCAAGGTCATAAACGACATCGTAACCGCCATCGATAGGAAACAATACTGTGCAGCCGTATTCATTGACCTGGCCAAGGCTTTTGACTCTGTCAATCATCACATCCTCATTGGCAGACTCGACAGCCTTGGTTTCTCTAATGATTGCCTCGCCTGGTTCACCAACTACTTCTCTGATCGAGTTCAGTGTGTCAAATCGGAGGGTCTGTTGTCCGGGCCTCTGGCAGTCTCTATGGGGGTGCCACAGGGTTCAATTCTTGGACCGACTCTCTTCTCTGTATACATCAATGATGTCGCTCTTGCTGCTGGTGATTCTCTGATCCACCTCTACGCAGACGACACTATTCTGTATACTTCTGGCCCTTCTTTTGGCACTGTGTTAACAACTCTCCAGGCGAGCTTCAATGCCATACAACTCTCCTTCCGTGGCCTCCAACTGCTCTTAAATACAAGTAAAACCAAATGCATGCTCTTCAACCGATCGCTGCCTGCCCCTGCCCGCCTGTCCAACATCACTACTTTGGACGGTTCTGACTTAGAATATGTAGACAACTACAAATACCTAGGTGTCTGGTTAGACTGTAAACTCTCCTTCCAGACTCACATCAAACATCTCCAATCCAAAGTCAAATCTAGAATTGGCTTCCTATTCCGCAACAAAGCATCCTTTACTCATGCTGCCAAACATACCCTTGTAAAACTGACCATCCTACCAATCCTCGACTTCGGAGATGTCATTTACAAAATAGCCTCCAAAACCCTACTCAATAAATTGGATGCAGTCTATCACAGTGCCATCCGTTTTGTCACCAAAGCCCCATATACTACCCACCACTGCGACCTGTACACTCTCGTTGGCTGGCCCTCGCTTCATACTCGTCGCCAAACCCACTGGTTCCAGGTCATATACAAGACCCTGCTAGGTAAAGTCCCCCCTTATCTCTGCTCGCTGGTCACCATAGCAGCACCTATCTGTAGCACGCGCTCCAGCAGGTATATCTCTCTAGTCACCCCCAAAACCAATTCTTCCTTTGGACGCCTCTCCTTCCAGTTCTCTGCTGCCAATGACTGGAACGAACTACAAAAATCTCTGAAATTGGAAACACCTATCTCCCTCACTAGCTTTAAGCACCAGCTGTCAGAGCAGCTCATAGATTACTGCACCTGTACATAACCCATCTACAATTTAGCCCAAACAACTACCTCTTTACCTACTGTATTTATTTATTAATTTATTTTGCTCCTTTGCACCCCATTATTTTCTGTCTCTACTTTGCACTTTCTTCCGCTGCAAACCAACCATTCCAGTGTTTTTTTTTTTAGTTTTACTTTACTCGTTGTATTCACTTCACCTCCATGGCCTTTTATATTTTTATTTATTTATACATATATTTGTTTGCCTTCACCTCCCTTATCTCACCTCACTTGCTCACATTGTATATAGACTTATTTTTTTTTCACTGTATTATTGACTATATGTTTGTTTTACTCCATGTGTAACTATGTGTTGTTGTATGTGTCGAACTGCTTTGCTTTATCTTGGCCAGGTCGCAATTGTAAATGAGAACGTGTTCTCAATTTGCCTACCTGGTTAAATAAAGGTTAAATAAATAAAAAATAAAAAAAACACTACTGTACTCACTCTGTTTACTACACTACTGTACTCAATCTGTTTACTACACTACTCACTCTGTTTACTACACTACTGTAATCACTCTGTTTACTACACTACTGTAATCACTCTGTTTACTACACTACTGTAATCACTCTGTTTACTACACTACTGTAATCACTCTGTTTACTACACTACTGTAATCACTCTGTTTACAACACTACTGTACTCACTCTGTTTACTACACTACTCACTCTGTTTACTACACTACTGTACTCACTCTGTTAACTACACTACTGTACTCACTCTGTTTACTACACTAATGTAATCACTCTGTTTACTATGCTACTGTAATCACTCTGTTTACTATGCTACTGTAATCACTCTGTTTACTACGCTACTGTACTCACTCTGTTTACTACACTACTGTAATCACTCTGTTTACTACACTACTGTAATCACTCTGTTTACTACACTACTGTAATCACTCTGTTTACTACACTACTGTAATCACTCTGTTTACTACACTACTGTAATCACTCTGTTTACTACACTACTGCAATCACTCTGTTTACTACACTACTGTACTCACTCTGTTTACTACACTACTGTAATCACTCTGTTTACTACACTACTGTACTCACTCTGTTTACTACACTACTGTACTCACTCTGTTTACTACACTACTGTAATCACTCTGTTTACTACACTACTGTAATCACTCTGTTAACTACACTACTGTAATCACTCTGTTTACTACACTACTGTACTCACTCTGTTTACTACACTACTGTACTCACTCTGTTTACTACACTACTGTACTCAATCTGTTTACTACACTACTCACTCTGTTTACTACACTACTGTAATCACTCTGTTTACTACACTACTGTAATCACTCTGTTTACTACACTACTGTAATCACTCTGTTTACTACACTACTGTAATCACTCTGTTTACTACACTACTGTAATCACTCTGTTTACTACACTACTGTAATCACTCTGTTTACTACACTACTGTACTCACTCTGTTTACTACACTACTTTAATCACTCTGTTTACTACACTACTGTACTCACTCTGTTTACTACACTACTGTACTCAATCTGTTTACTACACTACTCACTCTGTTTACTACACTACTGTAATCACTCTGTTAACTACACTACTGTACTCACTCTGTTTACTACACTACTGTACTCACTCTGTTTACTACACTACTGTAATCACTCTGTTTACTATGCTACTGTAATCACTCTGTTTACGATGCTACTGTAATCACTCTGTTTACTACACTACTGTACTCACTCTGTTTACTACACTACTGTAATCACTCTGTTTACTACACTACTGTAATCACTCTGTTTACTACACTACTGTAATCACTCTGTTAACTACACTACTGTAATCACTCTGTTTACTACACTACTGTAATCACTCTGTTTACTACACTACTGTAATCACTCTGTTTACTACACTACTGTAATCACTCTGTTTACTACACTACTGTAATCACTCTGTTTACAACACTACTGTAATCACTCTGTTTACTACACTACTGTAATCACTCTGTTTACTACATTACTGTAATCACTCTGTTTACTACACTACTGTAATCACTCTGATTACTACACTACTGTACTCACTCTGTTTACTACATTACTGTACTCACTCTGTTTACTACATTACTGTAATCACTCTGTTTACTACACTACTGTAATCACTCTGTTTACTACACTACACTACTCACTCTGTTTACTACACTACTGTAATCACTCTGTTTACTACACTACTGTAATCACTCTGTTTACTACATTACTGTAATCACTCTGTTTATTACATTACTGTAATCACTCTGTTTACTACACTACTGTACTCACTCTGTTTACTACACTACTGTAATCACTCTGTGATTAGTGTCTGATATACCATTTTCTATCTCTGAGTCTCTACATTTATCCAATGTAAAAAACACCATTTCAAATTTTGATACGTCGAATCGAGCCGGTCGGTCCCAGTTGTCATCTCATTGTCCTTAGGGAGCTCGTTCTATAATACAGACGTGGGTGAGTTCTGTCCCAGGTAGATGCAAAAATCTGGTAACTTGACCAACATTCTTTGAAAACCTGGTTGGGAGATTCCCGGTATCAGGAAGGAATAAGCAGGAAATCTGGAATCCTCCAAACAGGATTTTTGAAAACTGGGGATTTTGAGAAACTTACTTTACTGTGTACATGTTTATATTTCTGCCTAGCACCAAAATATCATTCAAATGATCGTGGTCTTCAATGTAGACAACAATTAGTTGTGTGAAGTGTTAGTAGAGTACTGGAACCTGTATACTCTGGTGTAAACTGTAGCTGTCTTGACTACAATTAGTTGTATGAAGTGTTAGTAGAGTACTGGAACCTGTATACTCTGGTGTAAACTGTAGCTGCCTTGACTACAATTAGTTGTATGAAGTGTTAGTAGAGTACTGGAACCTGTATACTCTGGTGTAAACTGTAGCTGCCTTGACTACAATTAGTTGTATGAAGTGTTAGTAGAGGACTGGAAACTGTATACTCTGGTGTAAACTGTAGCTGCCATGACTACAATTAGTTGTATGAAGTAGTTCTAGTAGAGACTGCCTAGGATGAGCTCATCACGTTGGCCATCCACTACTAGAACAGGGACAGAGAGGCTGCTGCCTAGGATGAGCTCATCACGTTGACCATCCACTACTAGAACAGGGACAGAGAGGCTGCTGCCATACACAGACCGATTCAATTCACAAACACCTACAGGGTTGGTCTTCAACCCCCCCCAGCCAACAAACACCTACAGGCTTGGTCTTCAACCCCCCCAGCCAACCAACACCACTTCAGTCGGACTGAGGGAGCCACTCTTGAGCACACCTGCTTTCTCAAGGCATCAGCATTGAGCTCAATGTGCCATAGAACCGCTGTCAATCATAGCGCTCACCTCTATAGCATCCCCCAGTAACACACTAGTATAGAAAAGTTCATCTTTGTAGGAACTCTGTGTATTTATGTATTATTAATTTATGTTTATTATGTATGACTTTTTTGTTCGACTTCATTTCATCACAAACACTAGAATATATTGACTCTAAATCTACACCTCTATCTGATTGGGGCCCCTCACAAGGCCCAGCACTTCACCCCAAACCCGTGCGGGCCAGCCAGTTTCCCTGCCGCTGTGTCGTGTTGCTGTTTGACGGAGCGACGGGAGTTACTGATGAAGCGCGAGGACATTCTTGATGTGTGTGTGCCCAGCGGCACAACAGAGGAAGCAGAGGTGGTGTGAATGACAGTGATCTATTGTGCTGTGATTTGCATCTCCACACACTTTGCATTGCAAAGACGGGTTCTTCCTTCTCCTGGGCCTCCTCTGGAAACGGTTATCATCGCCGCCGACAGGTTGCTGTGGCCTCTGATCCAAGACTGATAAAATAAGTTATATGTTGAAAGATAATGGTTAAATAAATTCCACTCTGAAACCATATAATTGTATGAAACTGATTAGAATCATAAAATGATAATCTGATGAGGTGTGTAGTCTTATTCAGAAGTAGATTCTGTCTGAGGAAGACGTAGTTTAGGATTTCAACTTGTATGTGTGTGCCGAAGCAAATACAGAAGAATAATTCAACTGTGGTTGACTCGACCTGGCAAGAAATGTGAGAAACGTATGATAGGACAGGGAGTACTTCTCAAGGTTTCTCTAATCTCGGGGGAATGGAACTGTCGGCTGGGTAGTTATACACAGTGGTGAGAACCATGAAGAAGGATAAAACTCACATACTGTTGTGTGTCAGTATGTGCGTAGGATACCTACTGTTTGTGTGTCAGTGTGTGTTAGGATACCTATTGTTTGTGTGTCAGTATGTGTGTAGGATATCTACTGTTTGTGTGTCAGTATGTGTTAGGATACCTACTGTTTGTGTGTCAGTATGTGTGTTAGGATACCTACTGTTTGTGTGTCAGTATGTGTGTTTGGATACCTACTGTTTGTGTGTCAGTATGTGCGTAGGATATGTTTGATAACACACGACAGACAGACAGACAGACAGACAGACAGACAGACAGACAGACAGACAGACAGACAGACAGACAGACAGACAGACAGACAGACTTACCAATTTTAAGGAACAGTGACAGGGAATGAGCATTACATCTGCCTGCTATTTCCGAGATTACAGGTGTTTGCACAATGGCCTACCCATTTCATATACAATGTCTTCCAGAAGTATTCACACCCCTTGAATTTTTCCCCATTTTGTTGTCTTACAGACTGAATTTGAAACTTTTTTTATAAATTCAATTAATCAATCAAATGTTCACATTTCAAAGATAATTTATATCAGAACAATGTTGCGGAAAATGTTATTGAAAAAAAAAGACGAGTTGTTTTGTACATTTCGGAAAGTGTTTATTTTTCCAAGTTCCCCCAGCTAGAGGTGGCAGGTGCTGGTGGAAGGCGCTCCAACTATGTCAGGAATCCATTGTCATTGTGGCACCAGCTGCTTGACGACATCGCAACAGGTAGTTCTGGGAAACAGAGGAACATTTCTGAGAAGTCACAACATCAACTTGACATACTGTAATAAATGATTGATTGGTTATGTACAAGCTATGCTATGTAGATGCACCATTCAGTGGGCTGATGTACTCACTCTGTTAACTACACTACTGTACTCACTCTGTTTACTACACTACTGTACTCACTCTGTTTACTACACTACTGTACTCACTCTGTTTACCACACTACTGTACTCACTCTGTTTACTACGCTACTGTAATCACTCTGTTTACTACACTACTGTAATCACTCTGTTTACTACACTGCTGTAATCACTCTGTTTACTACACTACTGTACTCACTCTGTTTACTACACTACTGTACTCACTCTGTTTACTACACTACTGTACTCACTCTGTTTTCTACACTACTGTAATCACTCTGTTAACTACACTACTGTAATCACTCTGTTTACTACACTACCGTAATCACTATGTTTAATACACTACTGTACTCACACTGTTAACTACACTACTGTACTCACTCTGTTTACTACACTACTGTACTCACTCTGTTAACTACACTACTGTACTCACTCTGTTTACTACGCTACTGTACTCACTCTGTTTACTACGCTACTGTACTCACTCTGTTTACTACACTAATGTAATCACTCTGTTTACTACACTACTGTAATCACTCTGTTAACTACACTACTGTAATCACTCTGTTTACTACACTACTGTAATCACTCTGTTTACTACACTACTGTACTCACTCTGTTTACTACACTACTGTACTCACTCTGTTTACTACACTACTCACTCTGTTTACTACACTACTGTAATCACTCTGTTTACTACACTACTGTAATCACTCTGTTTACTACACTACTGTAATTACTCTGTTTACTACACTACTGTAATCACTCTGTTTACTACACTACTGTACTCACTCTGTTTACTACACTACTGTAATCACTCTGTTGACTACACTACTGTAATCACTCTGTTTACTACACTACTGTAATCACTCTGTTTACTACACTACTGTAATCACTCTGTTTACTACACTACTGTACTCACTCTGTTTACTACACTACTGTACTCACTCTGTTTACTACACTACTGTAATCACTCTGTTAACTACACTACTGTAATCACTCTGTTTACTACACTAATGTAATCACTCTGTTTACTACACTACTGTACTCACTCTGTTTACTACACTACTGTACTCACTCTGTTTACTACACTACTCACTCTGTTTACTACACTACTGTAATCACTCTGTTTACTACACTACTGTAATCACTCTGTTTACTACACTACTGTAATCACTCTGTTTACTACACTACTGTAATCACTCTGTTTACTACACTACTGTAATCACTCTGTTTACTACACTACTGTACTCACTCTGTTTACTACACTACTGTACTTACTCTGTTTACTACACTACTGTAATCACTCTGTTTACTACACTACTGTACTCACTCTGTTTACTACACTACTGTAATCACTCTGTTTACTACACTACTGTACTAGCTCTGTTTACTACACTACTCACTCTGTTTACTACACTACTGTACTCACTCTGTTAACTACACCACTGTACTCACTCTGTTTACTACACTACTGTAATCACTCTGTTTACTATGCTACTGTAATCACTCTGTTTACTATGCTACTGTACTCACTCTGTTTACTACACTACTCACTCTGTTTACTACACTACTGTACTCACTCTGTTAACTACACCACTGTACTCACTCTGTTTACTACACTACTGTAATCACTCTGTTTACTATGCTACTGTAATCACTCTGTTTACTATGCTACTGTAATCACTCTGTTTACTACGCTACTGTACTCACTCTGTTTACTACACTACTGTAATCACTCTGTTTACTACACTACTGTAATCACTCTGTTTACTACACTACTGTAATCACTCTGTTTACTACACTACTGTAATCACTCTGTTTACTACACTACTGTAATCACTCTGTTTACTACACTACTGTAATCACTCTGTTTACTACACTACTGTACTCACTCTGTTTACTACACTACTGTAATCACTCTGTTTACTACACTACTGTACTCACTCTGTTTACTACACTACTGTAATCACTCTGTTTACTACACTAATGTAATCACTCTGTTTACTACACTACTGTACTCACTCTGTTTACTACACTACTGTAATCACTCTGTTTACTACACTACTGTACTCACTCTGTTTACTACACTACTGTACTCACTCTGTTTACTACACTACTGTACTCACTCTGTTTACTACACTACTGTACTCAATCTGTTTACTACACTACTCACTCTGTTTACTACACTACTGTAATCACTCTGTTTACTACACTACTGTAATCACTCTGTTTACTAAACTACTGTAATCACTCTGTTTACTACACTACTGTACTCAATCTGTTTACTACACTACTGTACTTACTCTGTTTACTACACTACTGTAATCACTCTGTTTACTACACTACTGTACTCACTCTGTTTACTACACTACTCACTCTGTTTACTACACTACTGTACTCACTCTGTTAACTACACCACTGTACTCACTCTGTTTACTACACTACTGTAATCACTCTGTTTACTATGCTACTGTAATCACTCTGTTTACTACGCTACTGTAATCACTCTGTTTACTACGCTACTGTACTCACTCTGTTTACTACACTACTGTAATCACTCTGTTTACTACACTACTGTAATCACTCTGTTTACTACACTACTGTAATCACTATTTTTACTACACTACTGTAATCACTCTGTTTACTACACTACTGTAATCGCTCTGTTTACTACACTACTGTAATCACTCTGTTTACTACACTACTGTACTCACTCTGTTTACTACACTACTGTACTTACTTTGTTTACTACACTACTGTAATCACTCTGTTTACTACACTACTGTACTCACTCTGTTTACTACACTACTGTAATCACTCTGTTTACTACACTACTCACTCTATTTACTACACTACTGTACTCACTCTGTTAACTACACCACTGTACTCACTCTGTTTACTACACTACTGTAATCACTCTGTTTACTATGCTACAGTAATCACTCTGTTTACTATGCTACTGTACTCACTCTGTTTACTACACTACTCACTCTGTTTACTACACTACTGTACTCACTCTGTTAACTACACCACTGTACTCACTCTGTTTACTACACTACTGTAATCACTCTGTTTACTATGCTACTGTGATCACTCTGTTTACTATGCTACTGTAATCACTCTGTTTACTACGCTACTGTACTCACTCTGTTTACTACACTACTATAATCACTCTGTTTACTACACTACTGTAATCACTCTGTTTACTACACTACTGTAATCACTCTGTTTACTACACTACTGTAATCACTCTGTTTACTACACTACTGTAATCACTCTGTTTACTACACTACTGTAATCACTCTGTTTACTACACTACTGTACTCACTCTGTTTACTACACTACTGTAATCACTCTGTTTACTACACTACTGTACTCACTCTGTTTACTACACTACTGTACTCACTCTGTTTACTACACTACTGTAATCACTCTGTTTACTACACTACTGTAATCACTCTGTTAACTACACTACTGTAATCACTCTGTTTACTACACTACTGTACTCACTCTGTTTACTACACTACTGTACTCACTCTGTTTACTACACTACTGTACTCAATCTGTTTACTACACTACTCACTCTGTTTACTACACTACTGTAATCACTCTGTTTACTACACTACTGTAATCACTCTGTTTACTACACTACTGTAATCACTCTGTTTACTACACTACTGTACTCATTCTGTTTACTACACTACTGTACTTACTCTGTTTACTACACTACTGTAATCACTCTGTTTACTACACTACTGTACTCACTCTGTTTACTACACTACTCACTCTGTTTACTACACTACTGTACTCACTCTGTTAACTACACCACTGTACTCACTCTGTTTACTACACTACTGTAATCACTCTGTTTACTATGCTACTGTAATCACTCTGTTTACTACGCTACTGTACTCACTCTGTTTACTACACTACTGTAATCACTCTGTTTACTACACTACTGTAATCACTCTGTTTACTACACTACTGTAATCACTCTGTTTACTACACTACTGTAATCACTCTGTTTACTACACTACTGTAATCACTCTGTTTACTACACTACTGTAATCACTCTGTTTACTACACTACTGTACTCACTCTGTTTACTACACTACTGTAATCACTCTGTTTACTACACTACTGTACTCACTCTGTTTACTACACTACTGTACTCACTCTGTTTACTACACTACTGTAATCACTCTGTTAACTACACTACTGTAATCACTCTGTTTACTACACTACTGTACTCACTCTGTTTACTACACTACTGTACTCACTCTGTTTACTACACTACTGTACTCAATCTGTTTACTACACTACTCACTCTGTTTACTACACTACTGTAATCACTCTGTTTACTACACTACTGTAATCACTCTGTTAACTACACTACTGTAATCACTCTGTTTACTACACTACTGTAATCACTCTGTTTACTACACTACTGTACTCACTCTGTTTACTACACCACTGTACTCAATCTGTTTACTACACTACTCACTCTGTTTACTACACTACTGTAATCACTCTGTTTACTACACTACTGTAATCACTCTGTTTACCACACTACTGTAATCACTCTGTTTACTACACTACTGTAATCACTCTGTTAACTACACTACTGTACTCACTCTGTTTACTACACTACTGTAATCACTCTGTTTACTACACTACTGTAATCACTCTGTTAACTACACTACTGTAATCACTATGTTTACTACACTACTGTAATCACTCTGTTTACTACACTACTGTAATCACTCTGTTTACTACATTACTGTAATCACTCTGTTTACTACACTACTGTAATCACTCTGTTTACAACACTACTGTAATCACTCTGTTTACTACACTACTGTAATCACTCTGTTTACTACATTACTGTAATCACTCTGTTTACTACACTACTGTAATCACTCTGTTTAATACACTACTGTACTCACTCTGTTTACTACATTACTGTACTCACTCTGTTTACTACATTACTGTAATCACTCTGTTTACTACACTACTGTACTCACTCTGTTTACTACACTACTGTAATCACTCTGTGATTAGTGTCTGATATACCATTTTCTATCTCTGAGTCTCTACATTTATCCAATGTAAAAAACACCATTTCTAATTTTGCTACGTCGAATCGAGCCGGTCGGTCCCAGTTGTCGTCTCATTGTTACTTAGGGAGCTCGTTCTATAATACAGACGTGGGTGAGTTCTGTCCCAGGTAGATGCAAAGATCTGGTAACCTCCCCAACAATCTTTGAAAACCTGGTTGGGAGCTCCCGGTATCAGGAAGGAATAAGCAGGAAATCTGGAATCCTCCAAACAGGATTTTTGAAAACTGGGGATTTTGAGAAACTTACTTTACTGTGTACATGTTTATATTTCTGCCTAGCACCAAAATCTCTTTCAAATGATCGTGGTCTTCAATGTAGACAACAATTAGTTGTGTGAAGTGTTAGTAGAGTACTGGAACCTGTATACTCTGGTGTAAACTGTAGCTGTCTTGACTACAATTAGTTGTATGAAGTGTTAGTAGAGTACTGGAACCTGTATACTCTGGTGTAAACTGTAGCTGTCTTGACTACAATTAGTTGTATGAAGTGTTAGTAGAGGACTGGAACCTGTATACTCTGGTGTAAACTGTAGCTGTCTTGACTACAATTAGTTGTATGAAGTAGTTCTAGTAGAGACTGCCTAGGATGAGCTCATCACGTTGGCCATCCACTACTAGAACAGGGACAGAGAGGCTGCTGCCTAGGATGAGCTCATCACGTTGACCATCCACTACTAGAACAGGGACAGAGAGGCTGCTGCCTAGGATGAGCTCATCACGTTGACCATCCACTACTAGAACAGGGACAGAGAGGCTGCTGCCATACACAGACCGATTCAATTCACAAACACCTACAGGCTTGGTCTTCAACCCCCCCAGCCAACCAACACCACTTCAGTCGGACTGAGGGAGCCACTCTTGAGCACACCTGCTTTCTCAAGGCATCAGCATTGAGCTCAATGTGCCATAGAACCGCTGTCAATCATAGCGCTCACCTCTACAGCATCCCCCAGTAACACACTAGTATAGAAACGTTCATCTTTGTAGGAACTCTGTGTATTTATGTATTATTAATTTATGTTTATTATGTATGACTTTTTTGTTCGACTTCATTTCATCACAAACACTAGAATATATTGACTCTAAATCTACACCACTATCTGATTGGGGCACCTCACAAGGCCCAGCACTTCACCCCAAACCCGTGCGGGCCAGCAAGTTTTCCTGCCGCTGTGTCGTGTTGCTGTTTGACGGAGCGACGGGAGTTACTGATGAAGCGCGAGGACATTCTTGATGTGTGTGTGCCCAGCGGCACAACAGAGGAAGCAGAGGTGGTGTGAATGACAGTGATCTATTGCGCTGTGATTTGCATCTCCACACACTTTGCATTGCAAAGACGGGTTCTTCCTTCTCCTGGGCCTCCTCTGGAAACGGTTATCATCGCCGCCGACAGGTTGCTGTGGCCTCTGATCGAAGACTGATAAAATAAGTTATATGTTGAAAGATAATGGTTAAATAAATTCCACTCTGAAACCATATAATTGTATGAAATTGATTAGAATCATAAAATGATAATCTGATGAGGTGTGTAGTTTTATTCAGAAGTAGATTCTGTCTGAGGAAGACGTAGTTTAGGATTTCAACTTGTATGTGTGTGCCGAAGCAAATACAGAAGAATAATTCAACTGTGGTTGACTCGACCTGGCAAGAAATGTGAGAAACGTATGATAGGACAGGGAGTACTACTCAAGGTTTCTCTAATCTCAGGGGAATGGAACTGTCGGCTGGGTAGTTATACACAGTGGTGAGAACCATGAAGAAGGATAAAACTCACATACTGTTGTGTGTCAGTATGTGCGTAGGATACCTACTGTTTGTGTGTCAGTGTGTGTTAGGATACCTATTGTTTGTGTGTCAGTATGTGTGTAGGATATCTACTGTTTGTGTGTCAGTATGTGTTAGGATACCTACTGTTTGTGTGTCAGTATGTGTGTTAGGATACCTACTGTTTGTGTGTCAGTATGTGCGTAGGATATGTTTGATAACACACGACAGACAGACAGACAGACAGACAGACAGACAGACAGACAGACAGACAGAGACAGACAGACAGACAGACAGACAGACAGACAGACAGACAGACAGACAGACAGACAGACAGACAGACAGACAGACAGACAGACAGACAGACAGACAGACAGACAGACAGACAGACAGACAGACAGACAGACTTACCAATTTTAAGGAACAGTGACAGGGAATGAGCATTACATCTGCCTGCTATTTCCGAGATTACAGGTGTTTGCACAATGGCCTACCCATTTCATATACAATGTCTTCCAGAAGTATTCACACCCCTTGAATTTTTCCCCATTTTGTTGTCTTACAGACTGAATTTGAAACTTTTTTTATAAATTCAATTAATCAATCAAATGTTCACATTTCAAAGATAATTTATATCAGAACAATGTTGCGGAAAATGTTATTGAAAAAAAAAGACGAGTTGTTTTGTACATTTCGGAAAGTGTTTATTTTTCCAAGTTCCCCCAGCTAGAGGTGGCAGGTGCTGGTGGAAGGCGCTCCAACTATGTCAGGAATCCATTGTCATTGTGGCACCAGCTGCTTGACGACATCGCAACAGGTAGTTCTGGGAAACAGAGGAACATTTCTGAGAAGTCACAACATCAACTTGACATACTGTAATAAATGATTGATTGGTTATGTACAAGCTATGCTATGTAGATGCACCATTCAGTGGGCTGATGTACTCACTCTGTTAACTACACTACTGTACTCACTCTGTTTACTACACTACTGTACTCACTCTGTTTACTACACTACTGTACTCACTCTGTTTACCACACTACTGTACTCACTCTGTTTACTACGCTACTGTAATCACTCTGTTTACTACACTACTGTAATCACTCTGTTTACTACACTGCTGTAATCACTCTGTTTACTACACTACTGTACTCACTCTGTTTACTACACTACTGTACTCACTCTGTTTACTACACTACTGTACTCACTCTGTTTTCTACACTACTGTAATCACTCTGTTAACTACACTACTGTAATCACTCTGTTTACTACACTACCGTAATCACTATGTTTAATACACTACTGTACTCACACTGTTAACTACACTACTGTACTCACTCTGTTTACTACACTACTGTACTCACTCTGTTAACTACACTACTGTACTCACTCTGTTTACTACGCTACTGTACTCACTCTGTTTACTACACTACTGTACTCACACTGTTTACTACACTAATGTAATCACTCTGTTTACTACACTACTGTAATCACTCTGTTTACTACACTACTGTACTCACTCTGTTTACTACACTACTGTACTCACTCTGTTTACTACACTACTGTAATCACTCTGTTTACTACACTACTCACTCTGTTTACTACACTACTGTAATCACTCTGTTAACTACACTACTGTACTCACTCTGTTTACTACACTACTGTAATCACTCTGTTTACTACACTACTGTAATCACTCTGTTTACTACACTACTGTACTCACTCTGTTTACTACACTACTGTAATCACTCTGTTTACTACACTACTGTACTCACTCTGTTTACTACACTACTGTACTCACTCTGTTTACTACACTACTGTAATCACTCTGTTAACTACACTACTGTAATCACTCTGTTTACTACACTACTGTAATCACTCTGTTTACTACACTACTGTACTCACTCTGTTTACTACACTACTGTACTCAATCTGTTTACTACACTACTCACTCTGTTTACTACACTACTGTACTCACTCTGTTAACTACACCACTGTACTCACTCTGTTTACTACACTACTGTAATCACTCTGTTTACTATGCTACTGTAATCACTCTGTTTACTATGCTACTGTACTCACTCTGTTTACTACACTACTCACTCTGTTTACTACACTACTGTACTCACTCTGTTAACTACACCACTGTACTCACTCTGTTTACTACACTACTGTAATCACTCTGTTTACTATGCTACTGTAATCACTCTGTTTACTATGCTACTGTAATCACTCTGTTTACTACGCTACTGTACTCACTCTGTTTACTACACTACTGTAATCACTCTGTTTACTACACTACTGTAATCACTCTGTTTACTACACTACTGTAATCACTCTGTTTACTACACTACTGTAATCACTCTGTTTACTACACTACTGTAATCACTCTGTTTACTACACTACTGTAATCACTCTGTTTACTACACTACTGTACTCACTCTGTTTACTACACTACTGTAATCACTCTGTTTACTACACTACTGTACTCACTCTGTTTACTACACTACTGTACTCACTCTGTTTACTACACTACTGTAATCACTCTGTTTACTACACTACTGTAATCACTCTGTTAACTACACTACTGCAATCACTCTGTTTACTACACTACTGTACTCACTCTGTTTACTACACTACTGTACTCACTCTGTTTACTACACTACTGTACTCAATCTGTTTACTACACTACTCACTCAGTTTACTACACTACTGTAATCACTCTGTTTACTACACTACTGTAATCACTCTGTTTACTACACTACTGTAATCACTCTGTTTACTACACTACTGTACTCAATCTGTTTACTACACTACTGTACTTACTCTGTTTACTACACTACTGTAATCACTCTGTTTACTACACTACTGTACTCACTCTGTTTACTACACTACTCACTCTGTTTACTACACTACTGTACTCACTCTGTTAACTACACCACTGTACTCACTCTGTTTACTACACTACTGTAATCACTCTGTTTACTATGCTACTGTAATCACTCTGTTTACTATGCTACTGTAATCACTCTGTTTACTACGCTACTGTACTCACTCTGTTTACTACACTACTGTAATCACTCTGTTTACTACACTACTGTAATCACTCTGTTTACTACACTACTGTAATCACTCTGTTTACTACACTACTGTAATCACTCTGTTTACTACACTACTGTAATCACTCTGTTTACTACACTACTGTACTCACTCTGTTTACTACACTACTGTACTTACTTTGTTTACTACACTACTGTAATCACTCTGTTTACTACACTACTGTACTCACTCTGTTTACTACACTACTGTAATCACTCTGTTTACTACACTACTGTACTCACTCTGTTTACTACACTACTCACTCTGTTTACTACACTACTGTACTCACTCTGTTAACTACACCACTGTACTCACTCTGTTTACTACACTACTGTAATCACTCTGTTTACTATGCTACTGTAATCACTCTGTTTACTATGCTACTGTACTCACTCTGTTTACTACACTACTCACTCTGTTTACTACACTACTGTACTCACTCTGTTAACTACACCACTGTACTCACTCTGTTTACTACACTTCTGTAATCACTCTGTTTACTATGCTACTGTAATCACTCTGTTTACTATGCTACTGTAATCACTCTGTTTACTACGCTACTGTACTCACTCTGTTTACTACACTACTGTAATCACTCTGTTTACTACACTACTGTAATCACTCTGTTTACTACACTACTGTAATCACTCTGTTTACTACACTACTGTAATCACTCTGTTTACTACACTACTGTAATCACTCTGTTTACTACACTACTGTAATCACTCTGTTTACTACACTACTGTACTCACTCTGTTTACTACACTACTGTAATCACTCTGTTTACTACACTACTGTACTCACTCTGTTTACTACAGCACTGTACTCACTCTGTTTACTACACTACTGTAATCACTCTGTTTACTATGCTACTGTAATCACTCTGTTTACTATGCTACTGTACTCACTCTGTTTACTACACTACTCACTCTGTTTACTACACTACTGTACTCACTCTGTTAACTACACCACTGTACTCACTCTGTTTACTACACTACTGTAATCACTCTGTTTACTATGCTACTGTAATCACTCTGTTTACTATGCTACTGTAATCACTCTGTTTACTACGCTACTGTACTCACTCTGTTTACTACACTACTGTAATCACTCTGTTTACTACACTACTGTAATCACTCTGTTTACTACACTACTGTAATCACTCTGTTTACTACACTACTGTAATCACTCTGTTTACTACACTACTGTAATCACTCTGTTTACTACACTACTGTAATCACTCTGTTTACTACACTACTGTACTCACTCTGTTTACTACACTACTGTACTCACTCTGTTTACTACACTACTGTACTCACTCTGTTTACTACACTACTGTAATCACTCTGTTTACTACACTACTGTAATCACTCTGTTAACTACACTACTGTAATCACTCTGTTTACTACACTACTGTACTCACTCTGTTTACTACACTACTGTACTCACTCTGTTTACTACACTACTGTACTCACTCTGTTTACTACACTACTCACTCTGTTTACTACACTACTGTAATCACTCTGTTTACTACACTACTGTAATCACTCTGTTTACTACACTACTGTAATCACTCTGTTTACTACACTACTGTACTCACTCTGTTTACTACACTACTGTACTTACTCTGTTTACTACACTACTGTAATCACTCTGTTTACTACACTACTGTACTCACTTTGTTGACTACACTACTCACTCTGTTTACTACACTACTGTACTCACTCTGTTAACTACACCACTCTACTCACTCTGTTTACTACACTACTGTAATCACTCTGTTTACTATGCTACTGTAATCACTCTGTTTACTACGCTACTGTACTCACTCTGTTTACTACACTACTGTAATCACTCTGTTTACTACACTACTGTAATCACTCTGTTTACTACACTACTGTAATCACTCTGTTTACTACACTACTGTAATCACTCTGTTAACTACACTACTGTAATCACTCTGTTTACTACACTACTGTACTCACTCTGTTTACTACACTACTGTACTCACTCTGTTTACTACACTACTGTACTCAATCTGTTTACTACACTACTCACTCTGTTTACTACACTACTGTAATCACTCTGTTTACTACACTACTGTAATCACTCTGTTTACCACACTACTGTAATCACTCTGTTTACTACACTACTGTAATCACTCTGTTAACTACACTACTGTACTCACTCTGTTTACTACACTACTGTACTCACTCTGTTTACTACACTACTGTAATCTCTCTGTTTACTATGCTACTGTAATCACTCTGTTTACTATGCTACTGTAATCACTCTGTTTACTACACTACTGTACTCACTCTGTTTACTACACTACTGTAATCACTCTGTTTACTACACTACTGTAATCACTCTGTTTACTACACCACTGTACTCACTCTGTTTACTACACTACTGTAATCACTCTGTTTACTATGCTACTGTAATCACTCTGTTTACTATGCTACTGTAATCACTCTGTTTACTACGCTACTGTACTCACTCTGTTTACTACACTACTGTAATCACTCTGTTTACTACACTACTGTAATCACTCTGTTTACTACACTACTGTAATCACTCTGTTTACTACACTACTGTAATCACTCTGTTTACTACACTACTGTAATCACTCTGTTTACTACACTACTGTAATCACTCTGTTTACTACACTACTGTACTCACTCTGTTTACTACACTACTGTACTTACTTTGTTTACTACACTACTGTAATCACTCTGTTTACTACACTACTGTACTCACTCTGTTTACTACACTACTGTAATCACTCTGTTTACTACACTACTGTACTCACTCTGTTTACTACACTACTCACTCTGTTTACTACACTACTGTACTCACTCTGTTAACTACACCACTGTACTCACTCTGTTTACTACACTACTGTAATCACTCTGTTTACTATGCTACTGTAATCACTCTGTTTACTATGCTACTGTACTCACTCTGTTTACTACACTACTCACTCTGTTTACTACACTACTGTACTCACTCTGTTAACTACACCACTGTACTCACTCTGTTTACTACACTACTGTAATCACTCTGTTTACTATGCTACTGTAATCACTCTGTTTACTATGCTACTGTAATCACTCTGTTTACTACGCTACTGTACTCACTCTGTTTACTACACTACTGTAATCACTCTGTTTACTACACTACTGTAATCACTCTGTTTACTACACTACTGTAATCACTCTGTTTACTACACTACTGTAATCACTCTGTTTACTACACTACTGTAATCACTCTGTTTACTACACTACTGTAATCACTCTGTTTACTACACTACTGTACTCACTCTGTTTACTACACTACTGTAATCACTCTGTTTACTACACTACTGTACTCACTCTGTTTACTACACTACTGTACTCACTCTGTTTACTACACTACTGTAATCACTCTGTTTACTACACTACTGTAATCACTCTGTTAACTACACTACTGTAATCACTCTGTTTACTACACTACTGTACTCACTCTGTTTACTACACTACTGTACTCACTCTGTTTACTACACTACTGTACTCAATCTGTTTACTACACTACTCACTCTGTTTACCACACTACTGTAATCACTCTGTTTACTACACTACTGTAATCACTCTGTTTACTACACTACTGTAATCACTCTGTTTACTACACTACTGTACTCACTCTGTTTACTACACTACTGTACTTACTCTGTTTACTACACTACTGTAATCACTCTGTTTACTACACTACTGTACTCACTCTGTTTACTACACTACTCACTCTGTTTACTACACTACTGTACTCACTCTGTTAACTACACCACTGTACTCACTCTGTTTACTACACTACTGTAATCACTCTGTTTACTATGCTACTGTAATCACTCTGTTTACTACGCTACTGTACTCACTCTGTTTACTACACTACTGTAATCACTCTGTTTACTACACTACTGTAATCACTCTGTTTACTACACTACTGTAATCACTCTGTTTACTACACTACTGTAATCACTCTGTTTACTACACTACTGTAATCACTCTGTTTACTACACTACTGTAATCACTCTGTTTACTACACTACTGTACTCACTCTGTTTACTACACTACTGTAATCACTCTGTTTACTACACTACTGTACTCACTCTGTTTACTACACTACTGTACTCACTCTGTTTACTACACTACTGTAATCACTCTGTTTACTACACTACTGTAATCACTCTGTTAACTACACTACTGTAATCACTCTGTTTACTACACTACTGTACTCACTCTGTTTACTACACTACTGTACTCACTCTGTTTACTACACTACTGTACTCAATCTGTTTACTACACTACTCACTCTGTTTACTACACTACTGTAATCACTCTGTTTACTACACTACTGTAATCACTCTGTTTACCACACTACTGTATTCACTCTATTTACTACACTACTGTAATCACTCTGTTAACTACACTACTGTACTCACTCTGTTTACTACACTACTGTACTCACTCTGTTTACTACACTACTGTAATCACTCTGTTTACTATGCTACTGTAATCACTCTGTTTACTATGCTACTGTAATCACTCTGTTTACTACACTACTGTACTCACTCTGTTTACTACACTACTGTAATCACTCTGTTTACTACACTACTGTAATCACTCTGTTTACTACACTACTGTAATCACTCTGTTAACTACACTACTGTAATCACTATGTTTACTACACTACTGTAATCACTCTGTTTACTACACTACTGTAATCACTCTGTTTACTACATTACTGTAATCACTCTGTTTACTACACTACTGTAATCACTCTGTTTACAACACTACTGTAATCACTCTGTGTACTACACTACTGTAATCACTCTGTTTACTACATTACTGTAATCACTCTGTTTACTACACTACTGTAATCACTCTGTTTACTACACTACTGTACTCACTCTGTTTACTACATTACTGTACTCACTCTGTTTACTACATTACTGTAATCACTCTGTTTACTACACTACTGTACTCACTCTGTTTACTACACTACTGTAATCACTCTGTGATTAGTGTCTGTTATACCATTTTCTATCTCTGAGTCTCTACATTTATCCAATGTAAAAAACACCATTTCTAATTTTGATACGTCGAATCGAGCCGGTCGGTCCCAGTTGTCATCTCATTGTTACTTTGGGAGCTCATTCTATAACACAGACGTGGGTGAGTTCTGTCCCAGGTAGATGCAAAAATCTGGTAACTTTCAAAACATTCTTTGAAAACCTGGTTGGGAGATTCCCGGTATCAGGAAGGAATAAGCAGGAAATCTGGAATCCTCCAAACAGGATTTTTGAAAACTGGGGATTTTGGGAAACTTACTTTACTGTGTACATGTTTATATTTCTGCCTAGCACCAAAATCTCATTCAAATGATCGTGGTCTTCAATTTAGACAACAATTAGTTGTGTGAAGTGTTAGTAGAGTACTGGAACCTGTATACTCTGGTGTAAACTGTAGCTGCCTTGACTACAATTAGTTGTATGAAGTGTTAGTAGAGTACTGGAACCTGTATACTCTGGTGTAAACTGTAGCTGTCTTGACTACAATTAGTTGTATGAAGTAGTTCTAGTAGAGACTGCCTAGGATGAGCTCATCACGTTGGACATCCACTACTAGAACAGGGACAGAGACACTGCTGCCTAGGATGAACTCATCACGTTGGACATCCACTACTAGAACAGGGACAGAGAGGCTGCTGCCTAGGATGAGCTCATCACGTTGGCCATCCACTACTAGAACAGGGACAGAGAGGCTGCTGCCTAGGATGAGCTCATCACGTTGACCATCCACTACTAGAACAGGTCGTTGCTGCCTAGGATGAGCTCATCACGTTGACCATCCACTACTAGAACAGGGACAGAGAGGCTGCTGCCATACACAGACCGATTCAATTCACACACACCTACAGGCTTGGTCTTCAACCCCCCGCAGCCAACCAACACCTACAGGCTTGGTCTTCAACCCCCCGCAGCTAACCAACACCTACAGGCTTGGTCTTCAACCCCCCACAGCTAACCAACACCTACAGGCTTGGTCTTCAACCCCCCACAGCTAACCAACACCTACAGGCTTGGTCTTCAACCCCCCCCCCCCCCAGCTAACCAACACCTACAGGCTTGGTCTTCAACCCCCCCAGCTAACCAACACCTACAGGCTTGGTCTTCAACCCCCCCAGCTAACCAACACCTACAGGCCTGGTCTTCAACCCCCCCAGCTAACCAACACCTACAGGCTTGGTCTTCAACCCCCCGCAGCTAACCAACACCTACAGGCTTGGTCTTCAACCCCCCGCAGCTAACCAACACCTACAGGCTTGGTCTTCAACCCCCCACAGCCAACCAACACCTACAGGCTTGGTCTTCAACCCCCCGTGGCTAACCAACACCTACAGGCTTGGTCTTCAACCCCCCAGCTAACCAACACCTACAGGCTTTTTCTTCAACCCCCTCCAGCTAACCAACACCACTTCAGTCAGACTGAGGGAGCCACTGTTGAGGACACCTGCTTTCTAAAGGTGTGGCACCAGCATTGAGCTCAATGTGCCATAGAACCACTGTCGATCATAGCGCTCACCTCTACAGCATCCCCCAGTAACACACTAGTATAGAAAAGTTCATCTTTGTAGGACACTCTCTGTGTATTCTGCATAATGACTTTTTTGTTCGACTTCATTTCATCACAAACACTAGAATATATTGACTCTAAATCTACACCACTATCTGATTGGGGCACCTCACAAGGCCCAGCACTTCCCCCCCAAACCCGTGCGGGCCAGCCAGTTTTCCTGCCACTGTGTCGTGTTGCTGTTTGACGGAGCGACGGGAGTTACTGATGAAGCGCGAGGACATTCTTGATGTGTGTGTGCCCAGCTGCATAACAGAGGAAGCAGAGGTGGTGTGAATGACAGTGATCTATTGTGCTGTGATTTGCATCTCCACACACTTTGCATTGCAAAGACGGGTTCTTCCTTCTCCTGGGCCTCCTCTGGAAACGGTTATCATCGCCGCCGACAGGTTGCTGTGGCCTCTGATCCAAGACTGATAAAATAAGTTATATGTTGAAAGATAATGGTTAAATAAATTCCACTCTGAAACCATATAATTGTATGAAATTGATTAGAATCATAAAATTATAATCTGATGAGGTGTGTAGTTTTCGTCAGAAGTAGATTCTGTCTGAGGAAGACGTAGTTTAGGATTTCAACTTGTATGTGTGTGCCGAAGCAAATACAGAAGAATAATTCAACTGTGGTTGACTCGACCTGGCAAGAAATGTGAGAAACGTATGATAGGACAGGGAGTACTTCTCAAGGTTTCTCTAATCTCGGGGGAATGGAACTGTCCGCTGGGTAGTGATACACAGTGGTGAGAACCATGAAGAAGGATAAAACTCACATACTGTTGTGGGGAAGTATGTGTGTAGGATATCTACTGTTTGTGTGTCAGTATGTGCGTAGGATACATACTGTTTGTGTGTCAGTATGTGTGTAGGATACCTACTGTTTGTGTGTCAGTATGTGTGTAGGATACCTACTGTTTGTGTGTCAGTATGTGTTAGGATACCTACTGTTTGTGTGTCAGTATGTGTGTAGGATACCTACTGTTTGTGTGTCAGTATGTGTGTAGGATACCTACTGTTTGTGTGTCAGTATGTGTTAGGATACCTACTGTTTGTGTGTCAGTATGTGTGTAGGATACCTACTGTTTGTGTGTCAGTATGTGTGTAGGATACCTACTGTTTGTGTGTCAGTATGTGTGTAGGATACCTACTGTTTGTGTGTCAGTATGTGTGTAGGATACCTACTGTTTGTGTGTCAGTATGTGTGTAGGATATCTACTGTTTGTGTGGAAGTATGTGTTAGGATACCTACTGTTTGTGTGTCAGTATGTGTGTAGGATATGTTTGATAACACACGACAGACAGACAGACAGACAGACAGACAGACAGACAGACAGACAGACAGACAGACAGACAGACAGACAGACTTACCAATTTTAAGGAACAGTGACAGGAAATGAGGATTACATCTGCCTGCTATTTCCAGAATTACAGGTGTTTGCACAATGGCCTACCCATTTCATATACAATGTCTTCCAGAAGTATTCACACCCCTTGAATATTTCCCCATTTTGTTGTCTTACAGACTGAATTTGAAACTTTTTTTATAAATTCAATTAATCAATCAAATGTTCACATTTCAAAGATAATTTATATCAGAACAATGTTGCGGAAAATGTTATTGAAAAAAAAAGACGAGTTGTTTTGTACATTTCGGAAAGTGTTTATTTTTCCAAGTTCCCCCAGCTAGAGGTGGCAGGTGCTGGTGGAAGGCGCTCCAACTATGTCAGGAATCCATTGTCATTGTGGCACCAGCTGCTTGACGACATCGCAACAGGTAGTTCTGGGAAACAGAGGAACATTTCTGAGAAGTCACAACATCAACTTGACATACTGTAATAAATGATTGATTGGTTATGTACAAGCTATGCTATGTAGATGCACCATTCAGTGGGCTGATGTACTCACTCTGTTAACTACACTACTGTACTCACTCTGTTTACTACACTACTGTACTCACTCTGTTTACTACACTACTGTACTCACTCTGTTTACAACACTACTGTACTCACTCTGTTTACCACACTACTGTACTCACTCTGTTTACTACGCTACTGTAATCACTCTGTTTACTACACTACTGTAATCACTCTGTTTACTACACTACTGTAATCACTCTGTTTACTACACTACTGTACTCACTCTGTTTACTACACTACTGTACTCACTCTGTTTACTACACTACTGTACTCACTCTGTTTACTACACTACTGTAATCACTCTGTTAACTACACTGCTGTAATCACTCAGTTTACTACACTACCGTAATCAGTATGTTTAATACACTACTGTACTCACACTGTTAACTACACTACTGTACTCACTCTGTTTACTACACTACTGTACTCACTCTGTTTACTACACTACTGTACTCACTCTGTTTACTATGCTACTGTACTCACACTGTTTACTACACTACTGTAATCACTCTGTTTACTACACTACTGTACTCACTCTGTTTACTACACTACTGTAATCACTCTGTTAACTACACTACTGTACTCACTCTGTTTACTACACTACTGTAATCACTCTGTTAACTACACTACTGTACTCACTCTGTTTTCTACACTACTGTAATCACTCTGTTTACTACACTACTGTACTCACTCTGTTTACTACACTACTGTAATCACTCTGTTTACTACACTACTGTACTCACTCTGTTTACTACACTACTGTAATCACTCTGTTTACTACACTACTGTAATCACTCTGTTTACTACACTACTGTAATCACTCTGTTTACTACACTACTGTACTCACTCTGTTTACTACACTACTGTAATCACTCTGTTTACTACACTACTGTACTCACTCTGTTTACTACACTACTGTACTCACTCTGTTTACTACACTACTGTAATCACTCTGTTAACTACACTACTGTAATCACTCTGTTTACTACGCAGGTCCAAGGTTGCTTAGCAGTTCAGACGTCTTTTTCTGTTCCGTATTGTTTGTGTCCTGTATATATATTTACACCTCTCTTCACTTATCTTTTATTTATTTTATTATCCAAGAACTCAACTACATAAGCTTTCCTGCAAAAGCTTTCCTGCAACCCGCTTCACCAATTACTAAAAAGTAATATTTACCTCAAACTGAAAATCCATCGTGGAAGCCAGCCAGGGGCTAATTCAGAAGCTAGCCTGAAAGCTAACCAGTAGCTACTCCGATAGCTAGCCAGAAGCTAATCTGTAGCTGCCCCGAAATTAGCCGGTTTGCTGGCTAGCGTTGGTTTTCAGCTGCCCTCGTGTTGTGGTCATCAGCTATTCCTCTAGCTCGATAATCTACCGGCACTTTTGTGCAACGCGACTCGGACCGGAGCATTCCGGGACTTTTCTTCTCTCTCAGTTTCCCCGGATTCCAGCCGCAGGCTCTGGTCACTTGCAACTTGACTTCGCAGCTAGCTAGCTGCAAACCGTGTGACGATTGGCTTACGTCGACCCCGGAGCAAACTCAAATCATCCTGGAGCTAGCCAGCTGAGGAGTTCCATCACCATCCGGACCCGTTTCTTTTGTTGCTGCTGCAGATACGGAACCCCACCGGGCCTTCACGTCTGACTGCCGACGTTATCTGCCCGAGGGATTTATCCAACTGGCACCTCCGTCCCGACGTTACCTGAACGCTCACCTGAGGCCCGCTAATCGTTAGCTGTCTTATCGGCTGCTATCTGAATAAGTATATCGGACAACTATTATTATTATTTTTTATTTTTTTATTTTATTTTTATTTTTTTTCCTTGGGTCACTATATCTATTCTGCCAATTTGGATTGATCCCCTCTTCCACACGGAACCCCACTACACGGAACCCCACTAACTTACCGACGGAAACGCACGAGGTATCTACAAACAGACCTCCATCCTATGCTGCTACCGACAGCCACATACCCGGCCAGCTGTCTGGATCGCCACGACCCCAACCAACCTCTACTCACTGGACCCTTATTGATCACCCGATTAAGCATGCCTCTCCTTAATGTAAATATGCCTTGTCCATTGCTGTTCTGGTTAATGTTTATTGGCTTATTTCACTGTAGAGATTCTAGCCCTGTTCACTATACCATATCCAACCTCTCAGTTCCACCACCCACATATGCGATGACATCACCTGGTTTCAATGATGTTTCTAGAGACAATATCTCTCTCATCATCACTCAATACCTAGGTCTACCTCCACTGTATTCACATCCTACCATACCTTTGTCTGTACATTATTCCTTTAAACTATTTTATCGCCCCCAGAAACCTCCTCTTACTCTCTGCTCTAGTAGCTCTAGGCGACCAATTCTCATAGCTTTTAGCCGTACCCTTATCCTACTCCTCCTCTGTTCCTCTGGTGATGTAGAGGTGAATCCAGGCCCTGCAGTACCTGGCTCCACTCCTATTCCCCAGGCGCTCTCTTTTGATGACTTCTGTAACCGTAATAGCCTTGGCTTCATGCATGTTAACATTAGAAGCCTCCTCCCTAAGTTTGTTTTGTTCACTGCTTTAGCACACTCTGCCAACCCGGATGTTTTAGCCGTGTCTGAATCCTGGCTTAGAAAGACCACCAAAAACTCAGATATTTTCATCCCCAATTACAAGATTTTCAGACAAGATAGAACGGCCAAAGGGGGCGGTGTTGCAATCTACTGCAAAGACTGCCTGCAGAGTTCTGTCTTACTATCCAGGTCTGTTCCCAAACAATTTGAACTTCTACTTTTAAAAATCCACCTCTCTAAAAACAAGTCTCTCACCGTTGCCGCCTGCTATAGACCACCCTCTGCCCCCAGCTGTGCTCTGGACACTATATGTGAACTGATTGCCCCCCATCTATCTTCAGAGTTCGTGCTGCTAGGCGACCTAAATTTGAACATGCTCAAAACCCCAGCCACCCTACAATCTAAGCTTGATGCCCTCAATCTCACACAAATTATCAATGAACCTACCAGGTACCACCCCAATTCCGTAAACTCGGGTACCCTCATAGATATCATCCTAACAAACTTGCCCTCCAAATACACCTCTGCTGTTTTCAACCAAGATCTCAGCGATCACTGCCTCATTGCCTGTATCCGTAATGGGTCAGCGGTCAAACGACCTCCACTCATCACTGTCAAACGCTCCCTGAAACACTTCAGCGAGCAGGCCTTTCTAATCGACCTGGCCGGGGTATCCTGGAAGGATATCGATCTCATCCCGTCAGTAGAGGATGCCTGGTCATTTTTTTAAAATGCCTTCCTCACCATCTTGAATAAGCATGCCCCATTCAAGAAATTTAGAACCAGGAACAGATATAGCCCTTGGTTCTCTCCTGACCTGACTGCCCTTAACCAACAGAAAAACATCCTATGGCGTTCTGCATTAGCATCGAACAGCCCCCGTGATATGCAACTTTTCAGGGAAGCCAGAAACCAATATACACAGGCAGTTAGAACAGCCAAGGCTAGCTTTTTCAAGCAGAAATTTGCTTCCTGCAACACAAATTCAAAAAAGTTCTGGGACACCGTAAAGTCCATGGAGAATAAGAACACCTCCTCCCAGCTTCCAACCGCTCTGAAGATAGGAAACACTGTCACCACCGACAAATCCACTATAATTGAGAATTTCAATAAGCATTTTTCCACGGCTGGCCATGCTTTCCATCTGGCTGCCCCTACCCCGGACAACAGCACTGCCCTCCCCTCTGCTACTCGCCCAAGCTTCCCCCATTTCTCTTTCTCCCAAATACAGTCAGCTGATGTCCTAAATGAGCTGCAAAATCTGGACCCTTACAAATCAGCCGGGCTAGATAATCTGGACCCTTTCTTTCTAAAACTATCTGCTGAAATTGTTGCCACCCCTATTACTAGCCTCTTCAACCTCTCTTTCGTGTCGTCCGAGATCCCCAAAGATTGGAAAGCAGCTGCGGTTATCCCCCTCTTCAAAGGGGGGGACACCCTTGACCCTAACTGCTACAGACCTATATCTATCCTACCCTGCCTTTCTAAGGTCTTCGAAAGCCAAGTCAACAAACAGATTACCGACCATTTCGAATCCCACCACACCTTCTCCGCTATGCAATCTGGTTTCAGAGCTGGTCATGGGTGCACCTCAGCCACGCTCAAGGTCATAAACGACATCGTAACCGCCATCGATAGGAAACAATACTGTGCAGCCGTATTCATTGACCTGGCCAAGGCTTTTGACTCTGTCAATCACCACATCCTCATTGGCAGACTCGACAGCCTTGGTTTCTCTAATGATTGCCTCGCCTGGTTCACCAACTACTTCTCTGATCGAGTTCAGTGTGTCAAATCGGAGGGTCTGTTGTCCGGGCCTCTGGCAGTCTCTATGGGGGTGCCACAGGGTTCAATTCTTGGACCGACTCTCTTCTCTGTATACATCAATGATGTCGCTCTTGCTGCTGGTGATTCTCTGATCCACCTCTACGCAGACGACACTATTCTGTATACTTCTGGCCCTTCTTTTGACACTGTGTTAACAACTCTCCAGGCGAGCTTCAATGCCATACAACTCTCCTTCCGTGGCCTCCAACTGCTCTTAAATACAAGTAAAACCAAATGCATGCTCTTCAACCGATCGCTGCCTGCCCCTGCCCGCCTGTCCAACATCACTACTTTGGACGGTTCTGACTTAGAATATGTGGACAACTACAAATACCTAGGTGTCTGGTTAGACTGTAAACTCTCCTTCCAGACTCACATCAAACATCTCCATTCCAAAGTCAAATCTAGAATTGGCTTCCTATTCCGCAACAAAGCATCCTTTACTCATGCTGCCAAACATACCCTTGTAAAACTGACCATCCTACCAATCCTCGACTTCGGAGATGTCATTTACAAAATAGCCTCCAAAACCCTACTCAATAAATTGGATGCAGTCTATCACAGTGCCATCCGTTTTGTCACCAAAGCCCCATATACTACCCACCACTGCGACCTGTACACTCTCGTTGGCTGGCCCTCGCTTCATACTCGTCGCCAAACCCACTGGTTCCAGGTCATATACAAGACCCTGCTAGGTAAAGTCCCCCCTTATCTCTGCTCGCTGGTCACCATAGCAGCACCTATCTGTAGCACGCGCTCCAGCAGGTATATCTCTCTAGTCACCCCCAAAACCAATTCTTCCTTTGGACGCCTCTCCTTCCAGTTCTCTGCTGCCAATGACTGGAACGAACTACAAAAATCTCTGAAATTGGAAACACCTATCTCCCTCACTAGCTTTAAGCACCAGCTGTCAGAGCAGCTCATAGATTACTGCACCTGTACATAACCCATCTACAATTTAGCCCAAACAACTACCTCTTTACCTACTGTATTTATTTATTAATTTATTTTGCTCCTTTGCACCCCATTATTTTCTGTCTCTACTTTGCACTTTCTTCCGCTGCAAACCAACCATTCCAGTGTTTTTTTTTTTAGTTTTACTTTACTCGTTGTATTCACTTCACCTCCATGGCCTTTTATATTTTTATTTATTTATACATATATTTGTTTGCCTTCACCTCCCTTATCTCACCTCACTTGCTCACATTGTATATAGACTTATTTTTTTTTCACTGTATTATTGACTATATGTTTGTTTTACTCCATGTGTAACTATGTGTTGTTGTATGTGTCGAACTGCTTTGCTTTATCTTGGCCAGGTCGCAATTGTAAATGAGAACGTGTTCTCAATTTGCCTACCTGGTTAAATAAAGGTTAAATAAATAAAAAATAAAAAAAACACTACTGTACTCACTCTGTTTACTACACTACTGTACTCAATCTGTTTACTACACTACTCACTCTGTTTACTACACTACTGTAATCACTCTGTTTACTACACTACTGTAATCACTCTGTTTACTACACTACTGTAATCACTCTGTTTACTACACTACTGTAATCACTCTGTTTACTACACTACTGTAATCACTCTGTTTACTACACTACTGTACTCACTCTGTTTACTACACTACTGTACTTACTCTGTTTACTACACTACTGTAATCACTCTGTTTACAACACTACTGTACTCACTCTGTTTACTACACTACTCACTCTGTTTACTACACTACTGTACTCACTCTGTTAACTACACTACTGTACTCACTCTGTTTACTACACTAATGTAATCACTCTGTTTACTATGCTACTGTAATCACTCTGTTTACTATGCTACTGTAATCACTCTGTTTACTACGCTACTGTACTCACTCTGTTTACTACACTACTGTAATCACTCTGTTTACTACACTACTGTAATCACTCAGTTTACTACACTACTGTAATCACTCTGTTTACTACACTACTGCAATCACTCTGTTTACTACACTACTGTAATCACTCTGTTTACTACACTACTGCAATCACTCTGTTTACTACACTACTGTACTCACTCTGTTTACTACACTACTGTACTCACTCTGTTTACTACACTACTGTAATCACTCTGTTTACTACACTACTGTACTCACTCTGTTTACTACACTACTGTACTCACTCTGTTTACTACACTACTGTAATCACTCTGTTTACTACACTACTGTACTCACTCTGTTTACTACACTACTGTACTCACTCTGTTTACTACACTACTGTACTCAATCTGTTTACTACACTACTCACTCTGTTTACTACACTACTGTAATCACTCTGTTTACTACACTACTGTAATCACTCTGTTTACTACACTACTGTAATCACTCTGTTTACTACACTACTGTAATCACTCTGTTTACTACACTACTGTAATCACTCTGTTTACTACACTACTGTAATCACTCTGTTTACTACACTACTGTACTCACTCTGTTTACTACACTACTTTAATCACTCTGTTTACTACACTACTGTACTCACTCTGTTTACTACACTACTGTACTCAATCTGTTTACTACACTACTCACTCTGTTTACTACACTACTGTAATCACTCTGTTAACTACACTACTGTACTCACTCTGTTTACTACACTACTGTACTCACTCTGTTTACTACACTACTGTAATCACTCTGTGATCAGCACTTCCCCACAAACCTGTGCGGGCCAGCCAGTTTTCCTGCCGCTGTGTCGTGTTGCTGTTTGACGGAGCGACGGGAGTTACTGATGAAGCGCGAGGACATTCTTGATGTGTGTGTGCCCAGCGGCACAACAGAGGAAGCAGAGGTGGTGTGAATGACAGTGATCTATTGTGCTGTGATTTGCATCTCCACACACTTTGCATTGCAAAGACGGGTTCTTCCTTCTCCTGGGCCTCCTCTGGAAACGGTTATCATCGCCGCCTACAGGTTGCTGTGGCCTCTGATCCAAGACTGATAAAATAAGTTATATGTTGAAAGATAATGATTAAATAAATTCCACTCTGAAACCAAATAATTGTGTGAAATTGATTAGAATCATAAAATGATAATCTGATGAGGTGTGTAGTTTTATTCAGAAGTAGATTCTGTCTGAGGAAGACGTAGTTTAGGATTTCAACTTGTATGTGTGTGCCGAAGCAAATACCGAAGAACAATTAAACTGTGGTTGACTCGACCTGGCAGGAAATGTGAGAAATGTGTGTTAGGATACCTACTGTTTGTGTGGAAGTATGTGTTAGGATACCTACTGTTTGTGTGTCAGTATGTGTGTAGGATACCTACTGTTTGTGTGGAAGTATGTGCGTAGGATACCTACTGTTTGTGTGTCAGTATGTGCGTAGGATACCTACTGTTTGTGTGTCAGTATGTGTGTAGGATATCTACTGTTTGTGTGGAAGTATGTGTTAGGATACCTACTGTTTGTGTGTCAGTATGTGTGTAGGATATCTACTGTTTGTGTGTCAGTATGTGTGTAGGATACCTACTGTTTGTGTGTCAGTATGTGTGTAGGATACCTACTGTTTGTGTGTCAGTATGTGTGTAGGATACCTACTGTTTGTGTGTCAGTATGTGTTAGGATACCTACTGTTTGTGTGTCAGTATGTGTTAGGATACCTACTGTTTGTGTGTCAGTATGTGTTAGGATATCTACTGTTTGTGTGGAAGTATGTATCAATAGGAGACAGAGATGATATACTGTACATAGAGATATCTACTGTTGTGTGTCAGTATGTATCAATAGGAGACAGAGATGATATACTGTACATAGAGATATCTACTGTTTGTGTGTCAGTATGTATCAATAGGAGACAGAGATGATATACTGTACATAGAGATATCTACTGTTTGTGTGTCAGTATGTATCAATAGGAGACAGAGATGATATACTGTACATAGAGATATCTACTGTTGTGTGTCAGTATGTATCAATAGGAGACAGAGATGATATACTGTACATAGAGATATCTACTGTTTGTGTGTCAGTATGTATCAATAGGAGACAGAGATGATATACTGTACATAGAGATATCTACTGTTTGTGTGTCAGTATGTATCAATAGGAGACAGAGATGATATACTGTACATAGAGATATCTACTGTTTGTGTGTCAGTATGTATCAATAGGAGACAGAGATGATATACTGTACATAGAGATATCTACTGTTTGTGTGTCAGTATGGGCGCAGCTATAAAATGGATGTCTTTGTATAATGGACTTCAGAACGTTCTCTGAATAAACTGTACTATCCATAAGCTGAGTCTTTGACTAATTATTATTAAACCCATGGTCTTACTAACCTCGGGGATTGGTCAAAGCTATTGATTGATTGATAGTTATTATCATTGGGATTGAAAATTCTCATGACAAAGACCTGTTCATGCAATCATACGACCCAGTGCCTCGGATGAGCCATTTGTGGGCTGCGGCAAGGGGTCCGGGCAGTTTGCAACAGCCGACACTGGCCTACTTACTTCCTGCGTCAGTGTGTTGACCAGTGGGGCCAGCCGCAAGGGACGTGGAGCCTTGCACTTCCTCTGGTACTCCTCCAGCCTGCCATGGACCTCCGCAGCCGTCCACTCATGCAATGGTTTGAACATGAATATCAATGACAGCTCTGTGTTCGGACAGTGCTTGATGAACATGACAGTCAGAACACGTGATGGATTGTCCAGCTCCTTGTTCTGCCTCTTCAAACAGTCCTCTGCCACCTCTATGGCCCTGTTCAGTCTGATCCAGTAGTAACATGGAATCTCCCCTTCCATTGGCAACGTAGAATAAACATCAGCTAGGGGCATGTCAGAGTTGATTGTGTCGCTAAAGTGATGCTTCAGAATGTCAGAAACCGGTCTAGGGCCCTGGCTTAAGTCACCTGGGTTACTGCGTAGGCTTACTCTTACCATGTCCCATGCCTGCTCCGTCAGCTTACCCAAAACTTAATCTGACCTCTCCTGCCAACCATAGCCCTTCTTCTGCATGTACACTAACATGATCTCCTCCCACTCATGCACTGAACCATCCCCCACTGAAACACACTGGTTCCCTGACATCATTATCCACCTCTACATTTAGACTAGAGCCATCCCCCCTGAAACACACTGGTTCCCTGACATCATTATCCACCTCTACATTTAGACTAGAGCCATCCCCCCTGAAACACACTGGTTCCCTCGGTACATAATCAACCTTCTGTCCCACTCCATCTCCCATAGCGTTTGATTCATTATCTTCCTTCTGAAGTCCCACCCCATCTCCCATAGCGTTTGATTCATTATCTTCCTTCTGAAGTCCCACCCCATCTCCCATAGCGTTTGATTCATTATCTTCCTTCTGAAGTCCCACTCCATCTCCCAAAGCCTTTGATTCATTATCTTCCTTCTGAAGTCCCACCCCATCTCCCATAGCGTTTGATTCATTATCTTCCTTCTGAAGTCCCACTCCATCTCCCAAAGCCTTTGATTCATTATCTTCCTTCTGAAGTCCCATTCCATCTCCTATAGCCTTTGATTCATTATCTTCCTTCTGAAGTCCCACTCCATCTCCTATAGCCTTTGATTCCTTATCTTCCTTCCTAGGACGAGGTGAAACTTGCTGGAATGCACTGAGTTGAGGTAGCTCTAAATCATGTGAAAGGTGCACAGTTGCCTGCATAGTTGGCCTGGCCAGAGGTGTGGAATTAACTGGAGAAATAGCAGCCCCCCCTACCCACTGGCAGTGAAGGGTTAAACATCAGAACTCCCCGCTCCCAAAACACTCCATTTAAAAAATAATTTTTTTGTTGCTGTAAATATTAAGTCCCCAAAAAATTCTAAAATTAAAATTATCACAATCAATATGAACACTTCTATAAAATCAGCTTGAACATAATGCACTCAAAATAAAAGTTCAGTAGTAGTTGTCTAACAAGACCAAGAATCAAAACAGAAAAGTAACAAGAAACGCCTTAATAAATAGTTGGCGCCACCGTGTGGTAGAAAATGGCATCACCCTCACGTTAATTGGCTTCTGAAGGTTACTAGCGTAACAGCACATTTACATCACTAAATAATCATAACATCACCACATACAACTAATAATCAGTATATTATATATATATTATTATATAATATTATATATATTATTATCCCCACTCATTCATGCTACCAGGAGCTCCCTGAGAACTCCCCTTGTGCAGAATGCGAAACGCCTCTGGCAACCACAGTACTTCTTGAAGCCGGGTCTCCGATCCCTCCACGTGACGTCCGGCGAAGACAAGAAGACGAGTCACGGCACCAGTGTAACAGATGTATAATGTCTCCATGCGTTGTGTTTTCTCAAAATAAATCACTTCGGTCTCAGTTGAGCATCATTTATTTCTGTTAAATGGGAAACAGCACGTTAGTTGTGCAGGGCTTAACAGTGTTGATGGCTGTCGATGGCAAAATCTGTAGCATGAAGACAACTGTGTTAGCAGTGACTTATGTGACCATGACATCGGTGTATGCTAGCTAACACACTTATTTACAGCAATCATATGCCAAAGCACATCCCAGAAAGCCCCTCAATCCCTAACAGGTACCATATACCCACACATGTATAAATCAGTAACGTACAGCAAACTTGTACACATTGTAAAATAGAAAATAGTATTCAGAACGTGACCTACCCCTTGCATCACATTTTCATACTGGGGAGACCTGACGTTCCCAATCTCCCCCTATCTGCAAGCGGGACCAATCACAACACACCTTATTGTCATCAGAGTTGAACTAACCAATAAGAATGCTTGAACATTAAATACACATTTCTTTAGAGGCAAGTGGAAACATAACCAACCCTGTTACGTATGTTAATGGGATTTGTTCTCCCCAATAGGAAAGTTTGTCCAACTAGTTTTTCTCTAAACCTCAAAATACCATCTTAGAGTAGCTGCTGCCTTGACAGGAACTAATTGGGATCCATAATAAACCCCAGGAAGAGTAGCCGCTGCCTTGGCAGGAACTAATGGGGATCCATAATAAACCCCAGGAAGAGTAGCTGCTGCCTTGACAGGAACTAATGGGGATCCATTATAAACCCCAGGAAGAGTAGACGCTGCCTTGGCAGGAACTAATGGGGATCCATAATAAACCCCAGGAAGAGTAGCTGCTGCCTTGGCAGGAACTAATGGGGATCCATAATAAATACAAATACATCAACTTTGGAAATCAAGAAAAATGTATTTGTGTAGATAACCAGTATGACATCACTGCTTTAGTTGCGGTATTATTTTCAGAGGTAATCAGAAATCCAGTGAGATTTTATTAACCTAATTGCATTGACAATGGATTCCTTACATTTTTGGAACGACTTCCATCAGCACCTGCCGTCTCTACCGTACTGTATTGTGCTTCTACACTGGGCTTCTACACCTGCATTGCTTGCTGTTTGGGGTTTTAGGCTGGGTTTCTGTACAAGCACTTTGAGACATCAGCTGATGTAAGAAGGGCTATATACATACATTTGATTTGATTTGATATTGTCCGAAATTTATTAAACAACTTTTTTTATTCAAAAACATTTCCAGCAACATTTTCTGAAATAATCTCTCAGTGAATTGTGAGCATGGATTATCTTTGATCAATTGCATTTATTGAAAAAGTTGTCATTCATGGAAGGGGTTTGTGATGGAGGACTCAAATAAATAATAAAGAAGACAACATCAAATGTAATAAAATATCAGCATCTTCATTATCCCCCACGTTTCTCCACCTCCTTGTGGGAGGAGCCAGGCGGGGCCACAGAGCGGGTAAATACAGATTCTTCTTCACTGACATCAACGCCAATGAACACATAGATGGAGATCTAGAGGAACAAAACGGAAAACCAAAAGTATAAGATCCAGAAGTGAAGCTTAAGAACTGGAAGCATGGAAACACAATGAACACATCTACAGCTTATTTGTAACGGCTTTCGTTGGTTGAAGGAGAGGAGGACCAAAGCGCAGCGTGGTACGTTTCCATATTTATTGGAATACTTTTTCAACATGAACAAAAACAATAAACAGACGAAAACCAAAGAAGCTACAGTCCTGAACATGGGAACACAAAATACATGAACACACGAACAGGAACAATCACCCACAAACAAACAGTGTAACGCTCGTCTTCCTCCTCGTCTGAAGAGGAGCAAGGATCGGACCAAAACGCAGCGTGGGTTGAATAAATACTTATTTATTATTATAAACGAAGACGGAAAAAACACTTCACTTCTTGTCAATATGGGGGCGCTGTTTTCACTTTGTAAAAAAACGTTCCCAAAATAAACTGCCTCATACTCAATTCTTGCTCGTACAATATGCATATTATTATTACTATTGGATAGAAAATACTCTCTAGTTTCTAAAACCGTTTGAATTACATCTGTGAGTAAAACAGAACTCGTTTCAAACTCGCCGTTTGAAATGGGCCCCTTTTATCTAGGCTACTCAATACTGCCCCTGCAGCCATAAGAAGTTAACAGACCTGAACTTGAGAACACAAAACATGAACGCACGAACAGGAACAAAATGAAAGAACGAACGAAACGAAACAGTACCGTGTGGTGAAACAAACACAGACACAGCAACAATCACCCACAAACAAACAGTGAGAACAGCCTACCTTAATATGGTTCTCAATCAGAGGAAACGTAAAACACCTGCCCCTGATTGAGAACCATATCAGGCTAGTTGACAATGAACTGCAATCCTGCATGGAAGAGAAAACATGTCGTGCCTTGGAGTATGGTATCTATCTTGGAAATCAGATGACAATCCTGCATGGAAGAGAAAACATGTCCTGCCTTGGAGTATGGTATCTATCTTGGAAATCAGATGACAATCCTGCATGGAAGAGAAAACATGTCCTGCCTTGGAGTATGGTATCTATCTTGGAAATCAGATGACAAACCTGCATGGAAGAGAAAACATGTCGTGCCTTGGAGTATGGTATCTATCTTGGAAATCAGATGACAATCCTGCATGGAAGAGAAAACATGTCGTGCCTTGGAGTATGGTATCTATCTTGGAAATCAGATGACAAACCTGCATGGATTAGCAAGAGAAAACATGGTACGTGTTTTTAGACAATTGTAGTCAAGACGGCTACAGTTTACACCAGAGTATACAGGTTCCAGTACTCTACTAACACTTCAGACAACTAATTGTAGTCAAGACGGCTACAGTTTACACCAGAGTATACAGGTTCCAGTACTCTACTAACACTTCATACAACTAATTGTAGTCAAGACGGCTACAGTTTACACCAGAGTATACAGGTTCCAGTACTCTACTAACACTTCACACAACTAATTGTTGTCAAGACAGCTACAGTGTACACCAGAGTATACAGGTTCCAGTACTCTCCTAACACTTCATACAACTAATTGTTGTCTAAATTGAAGACCACGAACATTTGAATGAGATTTTGGTGCTAGGCAGTAATATAAACATGCACACAGTCCAGTAAGTTTCCCAAAATCCCCAGTTTTCAAAAATCCTGTTTGGAGGATTCCAGATTTTCTGCTTATTCCTTCCTGATACCGGGAATCTCCCAACCGGGTTTTCAAAGAATTTTGGGAAAGTTACCAGATCTTTGCATCTACCTGGGACAGAAATCACCCACGTCTGTGTTATAGACCGAGCTCCCTAGGTAACAATGAGATAACAACTGTGACCTACTGGCTCTATTCGGTCTTATGTATCAATATTTGAAATTGTGTTTTTTACATTGGATATAAGTAGAGACTCAGAGCTAGAAAATGGTATATCATACACTACAGTTGAGGAACAATGGGAAAGTAATTCTGCTTTGAAAGTTGATAAACTTGTAACACCACTTTTATAAAAATGGCCCTTGAATGTTTTGGTACACCTACCTGAGAGCTCTTTGTCTACCCTCATTCAGCATCGACCCCACCCATCTCTTTAAGGATTCACATGTGAGGCCATGTGCTAAACAGAGTGAGTACCGTACTGTGCTAAACAATCAAAGATGACAAGATTACGTTTATCGACATGTCTGTAGACAGTTGTCGCATTGACATCATGAACATATTTTAGTCTGACATCCATTTTTTTATTGTCGTTATGAATAAGTATACACAAAAATGACACTGCATAATATTAGCAGCCTGGTGGTCCAAAATAGCGTGACAGGTGTATATTTCAACACTATGAGGTTGGAATGATACTGAGAAATTGGTGGTGGTCCATAATAGCGTGACAGGTGTATATTTCAACACTATGAGGTTGGAATGATTCTGAGAAATTGGTGGTGGTCCAAAATAGCGTGACAGGTGTATATTTCAACACTATGAGGTTGGAATGATTCTGAGAAATTGTGAAAATGATGAAACCCTCTTAAAGATCGGACCCTTTTTTTCAATGTTTGTCTAAAATGACATGTCCAAATCTAACTGTCTGTAGCTCAGGACCTGAAGCAGGGATATGCATTTTCTTGATACCATTTACAGCGACGCTTTGAAGTTTGTGGAAATGTGAAATGAATGTAGGAGAATATAACACATTAGATCGGGTAAAAGATAATACAAACCCCAACAGTTTTTCTTCCCATCTTTGAAATACAAGAGAAAGGCCATAATGTATTAAACGGTGCTGTTACAGATACTGCTTGTGTTTGTCATCATGTGACTGCACGGGAAGATTAAAACATGTCACCACCCTTTTCTTTATGTTTAATGTGAAAACAAGGTTCATTTAATTCTAATTATGGAGATGAATAAAAACATGTAGGCGTTAAAGTAAATACATGGAAGCAAGGTGTTAAGTTGTAAACAGAGTATGAACTCAAACGAATGCAGAGAAAAGCTCAAACCAACTTTATTCTCCCCACTGGATTCTGCATCTATATACCATAGCTTGTACAAAACCAAACAATAATATATATGTCAAGACAAGGGTAGGAGTGTGACTTCTCAGAAATGTTCATCTGTTTCCCAGAACTGCCTGTTGGTCTGTTGTTGAGCGGCTGGTATCACCCTCCCCCCCATTATCCCCCACGTTGTTCCACCTCCGCTTCTGGGAGGAACCAGGCGGGGCCACAGATCAGGTAAGTACAGATTCTTCTCCAGTGACGTCAACGTGATACTACCTCTGTTACACTGAACACGTATCCTAGATCTAGAGGAACTTGATTTACAAACAGCAGAATGTTCTGAAGGTGTGATGATTGGGGTGATGTGTGTTCCAGCTTCCACTGCCAACAAGGAAGACAACTGCTCTACACATTGCATTGCTGTCAACCATACTTTTATTCAGTCTAATCCAGCTGAACCCAGTTATACCTGTTGTAAATGTTGTTTTATCATAACAAACTGTCTAAAGTTTCCTGACATATATTTGAGACTTTAACAGTTAAATCAGTATTTCTGATGTTTTCTTGTTTTGTTTGTTCATCATGTTTTGACCTCCAGACTCCTCCATCTCATCCCACCAACTCTGTCAGTCCACCAGGTCGCACAATGCAGCCTCCACACCACTGCAGTAACAGCCACATCTCCCATCACAAAGCCTCAGAACTATCTGAATGTGTTATGTCCTGTACAGCACTTGGTATTCATCACTGTTGAGACAATGTTACAGCTGATAACATGTAATGACATTTTCAACCTAACCAACCCCCTCTGATTCTTCTCATTCAGGAAGTACCATCCAGGATCCTGTGGCAACGTCAATGTGAAACAGCATTGACCCCTGATCACCACCAACCAGGGCTCCACATTCAACGTCAATGTGAAACAGCATTGACCCCTGATCACCACCAACCAGGGCTCCACAGCGGTATCCTTCGATGCCCAGGCTTCGCTCAAGTTTAACTAAAGGAGATTTGGAAGGATCCCAGTGAGCAAAATTGAGTTGTTGTATTTATGTTTTTTCAAGGTCTTTTGATCATAGGGATGGCCTCCCGAGAGAGCACACCAGGCAGCAAAGAGCACTTTGATGTGATTGGCTGGTCAGCAGGAAGTATTATCTGGCTAAACAGAAGGGATGATGGATCTGACAGAGAACGTTTTTTATGGAATGATGTCAGGTTAATATTGTAAATAAAAAAGGTGAAATGTACAGAATGACTTTATTGATCAATTAATAACACACCAAACTGTTGTTTTAATACATGGAAGAATTTGATTAGTCACAAGGTACAATACACAAAAACATTTATGGAATGACTAGACTAGTCAAAGTATATGGAATAACTTGAGCAGTAAATGCATGATACTGACTTGGACTTTCAACATGAGACAGTCATTAGTTTATCAGTCCTGCCTCTAGTAACACATTGCCCCCTTGTCAGTGGCACTAGGAGTGAAGGGCCCGACAGGCATACTGCAAATTATAATGTAATAACCAAAAATTACTGTAATAACTTAAGGTATTATGTAATTTCCCCCCATTTTAATTAAGTATCAAAAGTCTGTTTATCAAACGATCATGAACATCATCTGCCTTAAAACGGTGCTGTTTAAGATACTGCTTGTGTTTATCATATAAATGCACGAGAAGATTAAAAACATGTCACCGAGGCGGAGGTGACAACGGTAGATAGCTAGCCGTAAACTGGTAGACAGTGTCCTTCGTCCCGCCGGTCAGCCACTGTTTTTCTGTCGGTCTATTACAGAAGGCAATTGCAGATGTTTGGCAGGCGGGAGCGAAGGACACTCTCTGCTAGCATGCTAGCTAGCTAGCACACGGTGTCCCTAACTAGCAAGCTAGCAAGTTAGCTAACACACTGTGTATCTCAAGCCTCCCACCTGCTCTGCTTGCGGGAGGCGGGGGTGACAGGTAGACAGTGTCCTTCGCACCTTCCTGTTGGGCACGGTTTTCTCTGATACACAGCAGTAGAGAGGCAGGGCGATACCATGTGCTTGCTAACTAGCAAGCTAGCACAAAGTTTAGCTAACTAGCAAGCTAGCTGGTTAGCTAGAACATGGTGTCGCTGCAGCCTCCCACCTGCTGTGCCATCAGGAAGCGGGAGCGACCGGTAGACAGTGTCCTCTGCCCCAGCCTGACAGGCACATTTTTCCCACAGTTCTGTTAATGACAGTGAGTGCAGGTGTTCGGCAGGTGGTCGCGAAGGACACTGTACAAAAATAAAAATAACTCCGATAATACTTTTATTACCCTTTTGACCCAAATTCAAAAGTCTCACAAGCAAAGGTCGTACTTTTCTCTGTTGTAAAAGCAAGCAGAGCAGAAACCAGCTACTCTTTAATTGGCTGATGTAGCTGGCAAGGTAACTGATTGACTCAACAGAAAAAAAACTACACTAGTGTTTATTCCCACTGTTGAGCTAGTAGTGAAACTGACATTTAACGTTAGCTAATGTTTCATCCCGTCTCGACTGTTGCAAATGCAAATAAGCGAACAAAAAAACACAATAGGCTGGGTGCATGTAAAACGTCTGCCATCTCAAACTGACATGTAACGTTAGTGTTGTAATGTTTCATCCCGTCTCGACTGAGGTGAATAAACTAGCTAGCTTGTAGCTACCACAGCCAGTTCAGGTCTAGCATCCAGCCTTAGCCTCTAGCTATCTGTCAGATAGGGCAGCAGGTAGCCTAGAGCGTTGGGTAAGTAAATGAAAGGTCTCTGGATCTAATCCCCGAACAAATGATGTGAAAAGTCTGTCAATGTGCCCTTGAACAAGACACTTAACCCGAGCTCTGGATAAGAGTGTCTGCTAAATGATGTAAATAGTGCTGTAACAATAGCAACATCATATTGCTATCTAACAGCTTTCCACAGTTGGTGTAGCGTTAGAGCCAGAGCTAGCCAAAACAGTTGTCTAATGCTGCTATTTATGCCTCAATCACACTAGATCTGAATCGGGCCTGGCGTTTTATGTCCCTGCATAAAAATATCAAAACGTTTCAATGATTGAGTAACAGGTTGGGGCCCAAAAAAATCTTATTCCTTCCTGATTCTTTTCAAATAATTTTTGGGAAGTTACCAGATCTTTGCATCTACCTGGGACAGAAATCACCCACGTCTGTGTTATAGAACGAGCTCCATAAGTAACAATGAGATAACAACTGTGACCTACTGGCTCTATTCGGTCTTATGTATCAATATTAGAAATTGTGTTTTTTACATTGGATAAAAGTAGAGACTCAGAGCTAGAAAATGGTATATCAGACACTACAGTTGAGGAACAATGGGAAAGTAATTCTGCTTTGAAAGTTGATAAACTTGTAACACCACTTGAGGTAATGGGCCTTGAATGTTTTGGTACACCTACTGGAGAGCTCTTCTTTGTCTACCCCCATTCAGTATCGACCCCACCCATCTCTTTAAGGATTCACATGTGAGGCCATGTGCTAAACAGAGTGAGTACAGTAGTGTAGTAAACAACCAAAGATTTCAAGACTAAAGACTGGTTTATACTACATCTATTGACATGTCTGGAGACAGTTGTCACATTGACATCATGAACATTAAATTATGGAAATTATGATAATGTCCTTTGAGTGTAACACCAGATCCCAAATGAGTGCAATTTACAAATCTGTTCACATTGACATCTTGTCTAGTGTTTTTACTACTTATATGTGTGTGGAGCACAAAATAGGGGTAAAATACTTTTAAATTTGAGCATTTCTTATGAAAGTTAACTGAAGAGGTAAAGTTTGTGTTAAGAAACGCAGTTTGGCTAGTCATGTTTCGGAAGACTCATGACTCAGCCTTTAGCCTCTCGAGCCTTGGGGAGAAAAAGGGGGTAAAAAAAGACCTCTGGAAATTTCTGCCTGTTTTAGGATGGAGTTTTGGGATGGAGTTTTGGAGTGGAGTTGGTGTAGAGTTTGAGTTGATTTTTTTACGGGTGGAGTTTTGAAATGGAATTTCAGGATGGAGTTTTGGCCTGCAAAATGAGTCAATAGACCAATAAGAAAGAGATTCCCAAGTGAACACCAGATCCCAAATGAATACATTTCACAATTTCTTTCTGTTCACATTGACATTTTATCAAGTGTTTTTAATTGTGGTGGAGCATAAAATGGGGGTAAGATTTTCATTTTGACTATTTTTTATGAAAGTTATCTGAAAAGGTAAAGTTTGTTATAATATATAATCTAATTCTAATAGTCTGTTTATCAAAACATCATCTGTTGTCTGTCTAGAAACGGTGCTGTTAAAGATACTGCTTGTGTTTGTCATCATATGTGACTCACCACCTGGATTCGGTCTTATGTAGCAAAATTTGAAATTGTGTTTTTTTATATTGCATAAAAGCAGAGACTCAGAGCTACAAAAATGGTATATCATACACTGCATTTGAGCAACAATGGGAAAGTAATTGCTTTGAAAGTAGACCAACTTGTAAACTCACTTTTGAGAAAATGGCCTTTGAATGTTTTGGTATCTAGTGAAGAGCTCTTCTTTGTCTACACCCATTCAGCATCGTTCACACCCTCTTACTCTTTAGCCCCACCCATCTCGTTTCGTTCTCGGAGCGCACAATTGACGCTCTGGCCGATGATTTATTTACCTATGGATAACATCTGCTGGCAACAATTTCATTACGCTTTTTTGCAGATGTTTACTGGCCCCGACCATATTTAACGGTTGTGGTACACATGTCACGTAACGTTAGCTAATGAGCCAGCCAGCTAACTTTAGCTAGTTAAACAACAATGAACAGTGCCAACAATGCCACAGTGCTGGGAGCTAACATACCAGGTTCAATGTTAGGCTCTAACTAGAAAAGCAAATGGCTCTGGAATACGAATAATGATGTCAGCTAGGAAGCCAGCCAGCTAACATTAGCTAGCTAGCTAACAGTAGACTTTAGCTTAAGACATAAAGACATAGCTAGCTAGGTAAAAAAATGAACATAGCTAGGTAAACAAAGAGTAAGTTCACACAAGTCATGTAACGTTAGCTAATGAGCCAGCCAGCTAAAAAAAATATTTTTTATCAATCGGCTCTCCTGTGAAGTCGTGACTTGTGACATGTGCTTCCTGAATCGGGTCACCTATGACTGCATGGGAAGTTTAAAAACATGTCGCTGATAAACCCCACAGAAGAAGAGATGGGGCAACAACGGTAGCTAGCTAGTTGTACACCGGTAGACAGTGTGTCCCACCTATCGGGCACTGTTTTCCCTCAGTTCTGTTAACAACGGGGAGTGCAGGTGTTTGGCAGGATGGAGAGAAGGACACACTATGCTAGCCAGCTAACTAGCATGCTAGCTAGCACACAGTGTCGTTCCAGCCTCCCACTCTGCTGTGCTAGCGAGAGGAGGGGGCAATTGGTAGACAGTGTCATTTGCCCCCACCAGTTGGGGGAAAAAAAATTATTCCGGTAAACAGCATTAGGGAGGCAGGGCGACACCATGTGCTTGCTAACTAGCGAGCTAGCACAACGTCTCACTACCTAGCAAGCTAGAGAGTTAGATACCACATGGTGTCACCCCAGCCTCCCACCTGCTCTGCCATTGGGATGCGGGAGCGACCGGTAGACAGTGTCTCTGCCCCCGCCTGTCAGGCACTGTTTTCCCACAGTTCTCTTAACGATGGCGAGGGCAGGTATTTGGCAGGCTGGAGAGAAGGACACTCTATGCTAGACAGCTAACTAGCATGCTAGCTAGAACATAGTGTCCCTAACTAGCAAGCTAGCTAACACACAGTGCCGTTCCAGCCTCCCACTCTGCTGTGCTAGCGAGAGGAGGGGGCAATTGGTAGACAGTGTAATTTACCCCCACCAGTTGGGACGGTATCCAGGCAGTCGCGAAGGACTGAAACATTTAAATAACTCACTTAATACTTTCATTTCCCTTCTGACATTAAAAAGTCTCACAAGCAAAAGTCGTACTTCCTCCCAGACGTAGAGCAAGCAGAACCGGGACTGGCTACTCTTTAGATGACTGATGTAGCTGACAAGGTAACTGCTGTTTGACTTAACAGAGAAAAACTACTAGTGTTTATTACCAGTGCTGAGCTAGTAGTGAAACTCAAATCAAATGATATTAGTCACATGCGCCAAAAACAGGTGTAGACCATACAATGAAATGCTTACTTCCGAGCCCCTAACCAACAATGCAGTTTCAAAAAAATACAGATAATAATAAGAGATAAAAGTAACGAGTAATTAAAGAGCAGCAGTGAAATAACAATAGCGAGACTATATACAGGGGGGTACCGATACAGAGTCAATGTGTGGGGGCACCGGTTATTTGAGGTAGTATGTACATGTAGGTAGAGTTATTAAAGTGACTATGCTTAGATGACAACAGAGAGTAGCAGCAGTGTAAAAGAGGGGGGTGGGGGGGGGTGTTGGCGCACTGCAAATAGTCTGGGTAGTCATTTGACAAGAAGTTCAAGAGTCTTATGGCTTGGGGTAGAAGCTGTTTACAAGTCTCTTGGACCTAGACTTGGCGCTCTGGTACCACTTGCCATGCGGTAGCAGAGAGAACCGTCTATGTCTAGGATGGCTGGGGTCCTTGACAATTTTTAGGGCCTTCCTCTGACACCACCTGGTATAGAGGTCCTGGATGACAGGAAGTGATGTACTTGGCCGTTCGCACTACCCTCTGTAGTGCCTTGTGGTCGGACGTCGAGCAGTTGCCATACCAGGCAGTGATGCAACCAGTCAGGATGCTCTCGATGGTGCAGCTGTAGTACCTTTTGAGGATCTGAGGACCCTTGCCAATTCTTTTCAGTCTCCTGAGGGGGAATATGTTTTGTTGTGCCCTCTTCAGGACTGTCTTGGTGTGCTTGGACAATGAGTGGGTCTAGGGTTTCTGGGATGATGGTGTTGATGTGAGCCATGACCAGCCTTTCAAAGCACTTCATGGATACAGACATGAGTGCTATGGGTCAGTAGTCATTTAGGCAGGTTACCTTAGTGTCTTTGGCACAGGGACTATGGTGGTCTGCTTGAAACATGTTGGTATTACAGACTTGGTCAGGGAGAGGTTGAAAATGCCAGGGAAGACATTTGCCAGTTGGTCAGCGCATGCTCGCAGTAAACGTCCTGGTAATCCATCTGGCCCTGTGGCCTTGTGAATGTTGACCTGTTTAAAGTTCTTACTATCATCAGCTGCGCAGAGCGTGATCACACAGTCTTCTGGAACAGCTGGTGCTCTCATGCATGTTTCATTTTTATTTGCCTCAAAGCGAGCATAGAAGTAGTTTAGCTCGTCTGGTAGGCTCGTGTCACTGGGTAGCTTTCCGCTGTGATTTCCCTTGTAGTCTGTAATGGTTTGCAAGCCCTTCCACATCTGACGAGCTTCAGAGCCGGTGTAGTACGATTCGATCTTAGTCCTGTATTGATACTTTGCCTGTTTGATGGTTCGTCGGAGGGCATAGCGGGATTTCTTATAGGCTTCCGGGTTAGAGTCCCGCTCCTTGAAAGCGGCAGCTCTAGCCTTTAGCGCAGTGCGGATGCTGCCTGTAATCCATGGCTTCTGGTTGGGGTATGTATGTACGGTCACTGTGGGGACGACGTCATCGATGCACTTATTGATAAAACCAATGACTGATGTGGTGTTCTCCTCAATGCCATCGGAGGAATCCCAGAACATATTCCAGTCAATGCTAGCAAAACTGTCCTGTAGTTTAGAATCTGCTTCATCTGAACACATTTTTATTGATCTAGTCACTGGTGCTTCCTGCTTTAATTTTTGCTTGTAAGCAGGAATCAGGAGGATAGAATTATGGTCAGATTTGCCAAATGGAGGGCGAGGGAGAGCTTTGTGTTTGGGGTATAGGTGGTCTAGAGTTTTCACTCTGTTTGCACATTTAACATGCTGATAGAAATGTGGTAAAACGGATTCATGTTTACCTGCATTTAAGTCCCCAGCTACTAGGAGCACTGCCTCTGGGTGAACGTTTTCTTGTTTGCTTATGGAGGAATACAGCTCATTCAATGATGTGTTAGTGCCAGCCTCTGACTGCGGTGGTATGTAAACAGATTCAAATAATACAGATGAAAACTCTCTAGGTAGATAGTTTGGTCTACAGCTTATCATGAGAAACTCTACCTCAGGTGAGCAATAGCTCGAGACTTCCTTAGATATCGTGCAGCAGCTGTTGTTTACAAACATACATAGTCCGCCGCCCCTTGTCTTACCAAACGACGCTGTTCTATCCTACCGGTACAGCGTATAACCAGCCACCCCTTGTCTTACCAGACACCACTGTTCTATCCTGCCGGTACAGCGTATAACCAGCCACCCCTTGTCTTACCAGAGGCTGCTGTTCTATCCAGTCGGTACAGCGTATAACCAGCCGCCCCTTGTCTTACCAGAGGCTGCTGTTCTATCCTGCCGGTACAGCGTATAACCAGCCGCCCCTTGTCTTACCAGAGGCTGCTGTTCTATCCAGTCGGTACAGCGTATAACCAGCCACCCCTTGTCTTACCAGACGCTGCTGTTCTATCCTGCCGGTACAGCGTATAACCAGCCGCCCCTTGTCTTACCAGACGCTGCTGTTCTATCCTGCCGATACAGCGTATAACCAGCCACCCCTTGTCTTACCAGACGCTGCTGTTCTATCCAGTCGGTACAGCGTATAACCAGCCACCCCTTGTCTTACCAGAGGCTGCTGTTCTATCCTGCCGGTACAGCGTATAACCAGCCGCCCCTTGTCTTACCAGAGGCTGCTGTTCTATCCTGCCGGTACAGCGTATAACCAGCCGCCCCTTGTCTTACCAGACGCTGCTGTTCTATCCTGCTGATACAGCGTATAACCAGCCACCCCTTGTCTTACCAGACCCTGCTGTTCTATCCTGCCGGTACAGCGTATAACCAGCCGCCCCTTGTCTTACCAGAGGCTGCTGTTCTATCCTGCCGGTACAGCGTATAACCAGCCGCCCCTTGTCTTACCAGAGGCTGCTGTTCCATCCTGCCGGTACAGAGTATAACCAGCCAGTTGTATGTTGATGTTGTTGTAGTTCAGCCACGACTTCGTGAAGCAGAAGATATTGCAGTCGTGAAAGTCTTGAAGGGGAAAAAATAGAGGATTATGCTAGTCTGTGGTGAGAAATCGCAGTCCTGATGTCTAGAAATTATTTTGGGTCATGAGAGACGGTAGCGGCAACATAATGTACAAAACAATAAGTTACAAACAACGCAAGTAAGCGAACAAAAAAAACACAATTAGCCCGCTCATTTCAAACTTTTTTGTTTTATGTCCCTGTTTAAAAATAGCAAAAAAGTTTCAATGATTGAGTGACAGGTTGGCGCCAAAAAATATGTATCTCTTCTGCACTGTGTCACTGTGTGTAGACATCCTGGTCTCATAGACTAGATGTACTGTGTCACTGTGTATAGACAGCCTGGTCTCATAGACTAGATGTACTGTGTCACTGTGTGTAGACAGCCTGGTCTCATAGACTAGATGTACTGTGTCACTGTGTGTAGACAGCCTGGTCTCATAGACTAGATGTACTGTGTCATGTAGACAGCCTGGTCTCATAGACTAGATGTACTGTGTCATGTAGACAGCCTGGTCTCATAGACTAGATGTACTGTGTCATGTAGACAGCCTGGTCTCATAGACTATATGTACTGTGTCTTGTAGACAGCCTGGTCTCATAGACTAGATGTACTGTGTCACTGTGTATAGACAGCCTGGTCTCATAGACTAGATGTACTGTGTCATGTAGACAGCCTGGTCTCATAGACTAGATGTACTGTGTCATGTAGACAGCCTGGTCTCATAGACTAGATGTACTGTGTCATGTAGACAGCCTGGTCTCATAGACTAGATGTACTGTGTCATGTAGACATCCTGGTCTCATAGACTAGATGTACTGTGTCACTGTGTGTAGACAGCCTGGTCTCATAGACTAGATGTACTGTGTCATGTAGACAGCCTGGTCTCATAGACTAGATGTACTGTGTCATGTAGACAGCCTGGTCTCATAGACTAGATGTACTGTGTCACTGTGTGTAGACAGCCTGGTCTCATAGACTAGATGTACTGTGTCACTGTGTGTAGACAGCCTGGTCTCATAGACTAGATGTACTGTGTCACTGTGTGTAGACAGCCTGGTCTCATAGACTAGATGCACTGTGTCATGTAGACAGCCTGGTCTCATAGACTAGATGTACTGTGTCACTGTGTATAGACAGCCTGGTCTCATAGACTAGATGCACTGTGTCATGTAGACAGCCTGGTCTCATAGACTAGATGTACTGTGTCATGTAGACAGCCTGGTCTCATAGACTAGATGTACTGTGTCACTGTGTATAGACAGCCTGGTCTCATAGACTAGATGTACTGTGTCATGTAGACAGCCTGGTCTCATAGACTAGATGTACTGTGTCATGTAGACAGCCTGGTCTCATAGACTAGATGTACTGTGTCATGTAGACAGCCTGGTCTCATAGACTAGATGTACTGTGTCATGTAGACAGCCTGGTCTCATAGACTAGATGTACTGTGTGTAGACAGCCTGGTCTCATAGACTAGATGTACTGTGTCATGTAGACAGCCTGGTCTCATAGACTAGATGTACTGTGTCACTGTGTGTAGACAGCCTGGTCTCATAGACTAGATGTACTGTGTCATGTAGACAGCCTGGTCTCATAGACTAGATGTACTGTGTCATGTAGACAGCCTGGTCCCATGGACTAGATGTACTGTGTCACTGTGTGTAGACAGCCTGGTCTCATAGACTAGATGCACTGTGTCATGTAGACAGCCTGGTCTCATAGACTAGATGCACTGTGTCATGTAGACAGCCTGGTCTCATAGACTAGATGTACTGTGTGTAGACAGCCTGGTCTCATAGACTAGATGTACTGTGTCACTGTGTGTAGACAGCCTGGTCTCATAGACTAGATGCACTGTGTCACTGTGTGTAGACAGCCTGGTCTCATAGACTAGATGTACTGTGTCACTGTGTGTAGACAGCCTGGTCTCATAGACTAGATGTACTGTGTCACTGTGTGTAGACAGCCTGGTCTCATAGACTAGATGCACTGTGTCACTGTGTGTAGACAGCCTGGTCTCATAGACTAGATGTACTGTGTCATGTAGACAGCCTGGTCTCATAGACTAGATGTACTGTGTCATGTAGACAGCCTGGTCTCATAGACTAGATGTACTGTGTCACTGTGTCATGTAGACAGCCTGGTCTCATAGACTAGATGCACTGTGTCACTGTGTGTAGACAGCCTGGTCTCATAGACTAGATGTACTGTGTCACTGTGTGTAGACAGCCTGGTCTCATAGACTAGATGTACTGTGTCATGTAGACAGCCTGGTCTCATAGACTAGATGTACTGTGTCATGTAGACAGCCTGGTCTCATAGACTAGATGTACTGTGTCATGTAGACAGCCTGGTCTCATAGACTAGATGTACTGTGTCATGTAGACAGCCTGGTCTCATAGACTAGATGTACTGTGTCACTGTGTGTAGACAGCCTGGTCTCATAGACTAGATGTACTGTGTCACTGTGTATAGACAGCCTGGTCTCATAGACTAGATGCACTGTGTCATGTAGACAGCCTGGTCTCATAGACTAGATGCACTGTGTCACTGTGTATAGACAGCCTGGTCTCATAGACTAGATGCACTGTGTCATGTAGACAGCCTGGTCTCATAGACTAGATGTACTGTGTCACTGTGTGTAGACAGCCTGGTCTCATAGACTAGATGTACTGTGTCACTGTGTATAGACAGCCTGGTCTCATGGACTTGATGTACTGTGTCATGTAGACAGCCTGGTCTCATAGACTAGATGTACTGTGTCATGTAGACAGCCTGGTCTCATAGACTAGATGTACTGTGTCATGTAGACAGCCTGGTCTCATAGACTAGATGTACTGTGTGTAGACAGCCTGGTCTCATAGACTAGATGTACTGTGTCATGTAGACAGCCTGGTCTCATAGACTAGATGTACTGTGTCACTGTGTATAGACAGCCTGGTCTCATAGACTAGATGTACTGTGTCACTGTGTGTAGACAGCCTGGTATCATAGACTAGATGAACTGTGTCATGTAGACAGCCTGGTCTCATAGACTAGATGTACTGTGTCATGTAGACAGCCTGGTTTCATAGACTAGATGTACTGTGTATAGACAGCCTGGTCTCATAGACTAGATGTACTGTGTCACTGTGTGTAGACAGCCTGGTCTCATAGACTAGATGTACTGTGTCACTGTGTGTAGACAGCCTGGTCTCATAGACTAGATGCACTGTGTCACTGTGTGTAGACAGCCTGGTCTCATAGACTAGATGTACTGTGTCACTGTGTATAGACAGCCTGGTCTCATAGACTAGATGTACTGTGTCATGTAGACAGCCTGGTCTCATAGACTAGATGTACTGTGTCATGTAGACAGCCTGGTCTCATAGACTAGATGTACTGTGTCACTGTGTGTAGACAGCCTGGTCTCATAGACTAGATGTACTGTGTCACTGTGTGTAGACAGCCTGGTCTCATAGACTAGATGCACTGTGTCATGTAGACAGCCTGGTCTCATAGACTAGATGTACTGTGTCACTGTGTATAGACAGCCTGGTCTCATAGACTAGATGCACTGTGTCATGTAGACAGCCTGGTCTCATAGACTAGATGTACTGTGTCATGTAGACAGCCTGGTCTCATAGACTAGATGTACTGTGTCACTGTGTATAGACAGCCTGGTCTCATAGACTAGATGTACTGTGTCATGTAGACAGCCTGGTCTCATAGACTAGATGTACTGTGTCATGTAGACAGCCTGGTCTCATAGACTAGATGTACTGTGTCATGTAGACAGCCTGGTCTCATAGACTAGATGTACTGTGTCATGTAGACAGCCTGGTCTCATAGACTAGATGTACTGTGTGTAGACAGCCTGGTCTCATAGACTAGATGTACTGTGTCATGTAGACAGCCTGGTCTCATAGACTAGATGTACTGTGTCACTGTGTGTAGACAGCCTGGTCTCATAGACTAGATGTACTGTGTCATGTAGACAGCCTGGTCTCATAGACTAGATGTACTGTGTCATGTAGACAGCCTGGTCCCATGGACTAGATGTACTGTGTCACTGTGTGTAGACAGCCTGGTCTCATAGACTAGATGCACTGTGTCATGTAGACAGCCTGGTCTCATAGACTAGATGCACTGTGTCATGTAGACAGCCTGGTCTCATAGACTAGATGTACTGTGTGTAGACAGCCTGGTCTCATAGACTAGATGTACTGTGTCACTGTGTGTAGACAGCCTGGTCTCATAGACTAGATGCACTGTGTCACTGTGTGTAGACAGCCTGGTCTCATAGACTAGATGTACTGTGTCACTGTGTGTAGACAGCCTGGTCTCATAGACTAGATGTACTGTGTCACTGTGTGTAGACAGCCTGGTCTCATAGACTAGATGCACTGTGTCACTGTGTGTAGACAGCCTGGTCTCATAGACTAGATGTACTGTGTCATGTAGACAGCCTGGTCCCATAGACTAGATGTACTGTGTCATGTAGACAGCCTGGTCTCATAGACTAGATGTACTGTGTCACTGTGTCATGTAGACAGCCTGGTCTCATAGACTAGATGCACTGTGTCACTGTGTGTAGACAGCCTGGTCTCATAGACTAGATGTACTGTGTCACTGTGTGTAGACAGCCTGGTCTCATAGACTAGATGTACTGTGTCATGTAGACAGCCTGGTCTCATAGACTAGATGTACTGTGTCATGTAGACAGCCTGGTCTCATAGACTAGATGTACTGTGTCATGTAGACAGCCTGGTCTCATAGACTAGATGTACTGTGTCATGTAGACAGCCTGGTCTCATAGACTAGATGTACTGTGTCACTGTGTGTAGACAGCCTGGTCTCATAGACTAGATGTACTGTGTCACTGTGTATAGACAGCCTGGTCTCATAGACTAGATGCACTGTGTCATGTAGACAGCCTGGTCTCATAGACTAGATGCACTGTGTCACTGTGTATAGACAGCCTGGTCTCATAGACTAGATGCACTGTGTCATGTAGACAGCCTGGTCTCATAGACTAGATGTACTGTGTCACTGTGTGTAGACAGCCTGGTCTCATAGACTAGATGTACTGTGTCACTGTGTATAGACAGCCTGGTCTCATGGACTAGATGTACTGTGTCATGTAGACAGCCTGGTCTCATAGACTAGATGTACTGTGTCATGTAGACAGCCTGGTCTCATAGACTAGATGTACTGTGTCATGTAGACAGCCTGGTCTCATAGACTAGATGTACTGTGTGTAGACAGCCTGGTCTCATAGACTAGATGTACTGTGTCATGTAGACAGCCTGGTCTCATAGACTAGATGTACTGTGTCACTGTGTATAGACAGCCTGGTCTCATAGACTAGATGTACTGTGTCACTGTGTGTAGACAGCCTGGTATCATAGACTAGATGTACTGTGTCATGTAGACAGCCTGGTCTCATAGACTAGATGTACTGTGTCATGTAGACAGCCTGGTCTCATAGACTAGATGTACTGTGTATAGACAGCCTGGTCTCATAGACTAGATGTACTGTGTCACTGTGTGTAGACAGCCTGGTCTCATAGACTAGATGCACTGTGTCACTGTGTGTAGACAGCCTGGTCTCATAGACTAGATGTACTGTGTCATGTAGACAGCCTGGTCTCATAGACTAGATGTACTGTGTCACTGTGTATAGACAGCCTGGTCTCATAGACTAGATGTACTGTGTCATGTAGACAGCCTGGTCTCATAGACTAGATGCACTGTGTCATGTAGACAGCCTGGTCTCATAGACTAGATGTACTGTGTCATGTAGACAGCCTGGTCTCATAGACTAGATGTACTGTGTCATGTAGACAGCCTGGTCTCATAGACTAGATGTACTGTGTCATGTAGACAGCCTGGTCTCATAGACTAGATGTACTGTGTCATGTAGACAGCCTGGTCTCATAGACTAGATGTACTGTGTCACTGTGTATAGACAGCCTGGTCTCATAGACTAGATGTACTGTGTCATGTAGACAGCCTGGTCTCATAGACTAGATGCACTGTGTCACTGTGTATAGACAGCCTGGTCTCATAGACTAGATGTACTGTGTCACTGTGTATAGACAGCCTGGTCTCATAGACTAGATGTACTGTGTCATGTAGACAGCCTGGTCTCATAGACTAGATGCACTGTGTCATGTAGACAGCCTGGTCTCATAGACTAGATGTACTGTGTCATGTAGACAGCCTGGTCTCATAGACTAGATGTACTGTGTCATGTAGACAGCCTGGTCTCATAGACTAGATGTACTGTGTCATGTAGACAGCCTGGTCTCATAGACTAGATGTACTGTGTCATGTAGACAGCCTGGTCTCATAGACTAGATGTACTGTGTCATGTAGACAGCCTGGTCTCATAGACTAGATGTACTGTGTCACTGTGTATAGACAGCCTGGTCTCATAGACTAGATGTACTGTGTCATGTAGACAGCCTGGTCTCATAGACTAGATGTACTGTGTCATGTAGACAGCCTGGTCTCATAGACTAGATGTACTGTGTCATGTAGACAGCCTGGTCTCATAGACTAGATGTACTGTGTCATGTAGACAGCCTGGTCTCAGAGACTAGATGTACTGTGTCACTGTGTATAGACATCCTGGTCTCATAGACTAGATGTACTGTGTCACTGTGTGTAGACAGCCTGGTCTCATAGACTAGATGTACTGTGTCACTGTGTATAGACAGCCTGGTCTCATAGACTAGATGTACTGTGTCATGTAGACAGCCTGGTCTCACAGACTAGATGTACTGTGTCATGTAGACAGCCTGGTCTCATAGACTAGATGTACTGTGTCATGTAGACAGCCTGGTCTCATAGACTAGATGTACTGTGTCATGTAGACAGCCTGGTCTCATAGACTAGATGTACTGTGTCATGTAGACAGCCTGGTCTCAGAGACTAGATGTACTGTGTCACTGTGTATAGACATCCTGGTCTCATAGACTAGATGTACTGTGTCACTGTGTATAGACAGCCTGGTCTCATAGACTAGATGTACTGTGTCACTGTGTATAGACAGCCTGGTCTCATAGACTAGATGTACTGTGTCATGTAGACAGCCTGGTCTCATAGACTAGATGTACTGTGTCATGTAGACAGCCTGGTCTCATAGACTAGATGTACTGTGTCATGTAGACAGCCTGGTCTCATAGACTAGATGTACTGTGTCATGTAGACAGCCTGGTCTCACAGACTAGGGGAGACACAAGTTCTTTAGTACTATATCTCTTAACACATTGATGAAAATAATCACGGCCTCTAAACCTTCGAGCTGCATACTGGACCCTATTCCAACTAAACTACTGAAAGAGCTGCTTCCTGTGCTTGTTCCTCCTATGTTGAACATAATCAAATCAAATGTATTTATAAAGCCCTTCTTACATCAGCTGATATCTCAAAGTGCTGTACAGAAACCCAGCCTAAAACCCCAAACAGCAAGCAATGCAGGTGTAGAAGCACGGTGGCTAGGAAAAACTCCCTAGAAAGTAGTAGAAGCACGGTGGCTAGGAAAAACTCCCTAGAAAGCCCAAAACCTAGGAAGAAATCTAGAGAGGAACCAGGCTATGAGGGGTGGCCTATATATTTTACCTCTTGGTGATGTCATTCGGAAACATAATGTTAACTTTCACTGCTATGCGGATGACACACAGCTGTACATTTCGATGAAACACGGTGAAGCCCCAAAATTGCCCTCCCTGGAAGCCTGTGTTTCAGACATAAGGAAGTGGATGGCGGAAAATGTTTTACTTTTAAACTCGGACATAACAGAGATGCTTGTTCTAGGTCCCAAGAATCAAAGAGATCTTCTGTTGAATCTGACAATTAATCTTGTTGGTTGTACAGTCGTCTCAAATAAACTGAAGGACCTCGGCGTTACTCTGCCCCCTGATCTCTCTTTTGACAAACATATCAAGACTGTTTCAAGGACAGCTTTTTTTCATCTACGTAACAAAAGTCAGAAACTTTCTGTCCAAAAATGATGAAGAAAAATTCATCGATGCTTTGTCACTTCTAGGTTAGAATATTTCAATGCTCTACTTTCCGGCTACCCGGATAAAGCACTAAATAAACTTCAGTTAGTGCTAAACACGAATGCTAGAATCTGGACTAGAACCAAAACATGTGATCATATTACTCCAGTGCTAGCCTCTCTACACTGGCTTCCTGTTAAGGCTAGGGCTGATTTCAAGGTTTTACTGTTAACCTACAAAGCATTACATGGGCTTGCTCCTACCTATCTTTCCGATTGGTCCTGCTTACTGTTACGCACGCCTCTTGTAAGAGGGAACGCAACACCCTGCTACACCTCAACTCCCCTCAACAAAGTGAAATATGGGATTGTAGGTGCAGGTCGGGATGACAGAGGCAGAGATTAGTACCATTTACAGGGAATTTATTTCCTTCACACGGTAATTTGGGGTAAAGGGGCTGGACGGAACCAAACCAAAGAAAGTAAAAGTTAGAGCTCCCTCTCCTACCTTACCTACCCACCCACTACATCAAATCAAATTTTATTTGTCACATACACATGGTTAGCAGATGTTAATGTGAGTGTAGCGAAATGCTTGTGCTTCTAGTTCTGACAATGCAGTAATAACCAACAAGTAATCTAACCTAACAATTTCACAACTACTACCTTATACACACACAAGTGTAAAGGGATAAAGAATATGTACATAAAGATATATGAATGAGTGATGGTACAGAACGGCATAGGCAAGATGCAGTAGATGGTATAGAGTACAGTATATACAGTACATATGAGATGAGTAATGTAGGGTATGTAAACATTATATTAAGTGGCATAGTTTAAAGTGGCTAGTGATACATGTATTACATAAAGATGGCAAGATGCAGTAGATGATATAGAGTACAGTATATACATGTACATATGAGATGAGTAATGTAGGGTATGTAAACATTATATTAAGTGGCATTGTTTAAAGTGGCTAGTGATACATTTTTACATAATTTCCATCAATTCCCATTATTAAAGTGGCTGGAGTTGAGTCAGTATGTTGGCAGCGGCCACTAAATGTTAGTGGTGGCTGTTTAACAGTCTGATGGCCTTGAGATAGAAGCTGTTTTTCAGTCTCTCGGTCCCTGCTTTGATGCACCTGTACTGACCTCGCCTTCTGGATGATAGCGGGGTGAACAGGCAGTGGCTCGGGTGGTTGTTGTCCTTGATGAGCTTTATGGCCTTCCTGTGACATCGGGTGGTGTAGGTGTCCTGGAGGGCAGGTAGTTTGCCCCCGGTGATGCGTTGCGCAGACCTCACTACCCTCTGGAGAGCCTTACGGTTGTGGGCGGAGCAGTTGCCGTACCAGGCGGTGATACAGCCCGACAGGATGCTCTCGATTGTGCATCTGTAGAAGTTTGTGAGTGCTTTTGGTGACAAGCCGAATTTATTCAGCCTCCTGAGGTTGAAGAGGCGCTTCTGCGCCTTCTTCACAACGCTGTCTGTGTGGGTGGACCAATTCAGTTTGTCCGTGATGTGTACACCGAGGAACTTAAAACTTTCCACCTTCTCCACTACTGTCCTGTCGATGTGGATAGGGGGGTGCTCCCTCTGCTGTTTACTGAAGTCCACAATCATCTCCTTTGTTTTGTTGACGTTGAGTGTGAGGTTATTTTCCTGACACCACACTCCGAGGGCCCTCACCTCCTCCCTGTAGGCCGTCTCGTCGTTGTTGGTAATCAAGCCTACCACTGTAGTGTCGTCCGCAAACTTGATGATTGAGTTGGAGGCGTGCATGGCCACGTAGTCGTGGGTGAACAGGGAGTAGAGGAGAGAACTCAGAACGCACCCTTGTGGGGCCCCAGTGTTGAGGATCAGCGGGGTGGAGATGTTGTTACCTACCCTCACCACCTGGGGGCGGCCCGTCAGGAAGTCCAGGACCCAGTTGCACAGGGCGGGGTCGAGACCCAGGGTCTCGAGCTTGATGACGAGTTTGGAGGGTACTACGGTGTTAAATGCTGAGCTGTAGTCGATGAACAGCATTCTCAAATAGGTATTCCTCTTGTCCAGATGGGTTAGGGCAGTGTGCAGTGTGATTGTGATTGCGTCGTCTGTGGACCTATTGGGTCGGTAAGCAAATTGGAGTGGGTCTAGGGTGTCAGGTAGGGTGGAGGTGATATGGTCCTTGACTAGTCTCTCAAAGCACTTCATGATGACGGAAGTGAGTGCTACGGGGCGGTAGTCGTTTAGCTCAGTTACCTTAGCTTTCTTGGGAACAGGAACAATGGTGGCCCTCTTGAAGCACGTGGCAACAGCAGACTGGGATAAGGATTGATTGAATATGTCCTTAAACACACCAGCCAGCTGGTCTGCGCATGCTCTGAGGACACGGCTGGGAATGCCGTCTGGGCCTGCAGCCTTGCAAGGGTTAACACATTTAAATGTTTTACTCACTTCGGCTGCAGTGAAGGAGAGCCCGCAGGTTTTGGTAGCGGGCCGTGTCAGTGGCACTGTATTGTCCTCAAAGCGAGCAAAAAAGTTATTTAGTCTGTCTGGGAGCAAGACATCCTGTTCCGCGACGGGGCTGGTTTTCTTTTTGTAATCCGTGATTGACTGTAGACCCTGCCACATACCTCTTGTGTCTGAGCTGTTGAATTGCGACGCTACTTTGTCTCTATACTGGCACTTAGCTTGTTTGATTGCCTTGCGGAGGGAATAGCTACACTGTTTGTATTCGGTCATGTTTCCGGTCACCTTGCCCTGGTTAAAAGCAGTGGTTCGCGCTTTCAGTTTCACGCGAATGCTGCCATCAATCCACGGTTTCTGGTTTGGGAATGTTTTAATCGTTGCTGTGGGTACGACATCGTCAATACACTTTCTAATTAACTCGCTCACCGAATCAGCGCATTCGTCAATGTTGTTGTTGGACGCAATGCGGAACATATCCCAATCCACGTCATCGAAGCAGTCTTGAAGTGTGGAGTCAGATTGGTCGGACCAGCGTTGAACAGACCTGAGCGAGGGAGCTTGCTGTTTTAGTTTCTGTTTGTAGGCTGGAAGCAACAAAATGGAGTCGTGGTCAGCTTTTCCGAAAGGAGGGCGGGGGAGGGCCTTATATGCGTCGCGGAAGTTAGTATAACAATGATCCAAGGTTTTACCAGCCCTGGTAGCACAATCGATATGCTGATAGAATTTAGGGAGTTTTGTTTTCAGATTCGCCTTGTTAAAATCCCCAGCTACGATGAATGCAGCCTCAGGGTGTGTGGTTTCCAGTTTACAAAGAGTCAGATAAAGTTCGTTCAGGGCCATCGATGTGTCTGCTTGGGGGGGAATATATACGGCTGTGATTATAATCGAAGAGAATTCCCTTGGTAGATAATGCGGTCGACATTTGATTGTGAGGAGTTCTAGATCAGGTGAACAGAATGACTTGAGTTCTTGTGTGTTGTTATGATGATCACACCACTTCTCGTTAATCATAAGGCATACCCCCCCGCCCCTCTTCTTACCGGAGAGATGTTTGTTTCTGTCGGCGCGATGCATGAAGAAACCAGCTGGCTGCACCGACTCCGTTAGCGTCCCTTGAGTTAGCCATGTTTCCGTGAAGCAAAGACCGTTACAGTCTCTGATGTCGGTCTGGAATGTTATCCTTGCTGGGATTTCATCAACCTTGTTGTCAAGAGACTGGACATTGGCGAGTAGTATGCTAGGGAGTGGAGCGCGATGTGCCCGTCTCCGAAGCCTGACCAGAAGACCCCTTCGTTTGCCCCTTTTACGGCGTCGTTGTTTAGGGTCGCCGGCTGGGATCAGATCCATTGTACTGGGTGGAAGCAAAACACAGGATCCGCTTCGGGAGAGTCATATTCCTGGTTGTAATGATGGTGAGTTGACGTTGCTCTTATATTCAGTAGTTCCTCCCGACTGTATGTAATGAAACCTAAGATTACCTGGGGTACCAATGTAAGGAATAACACATAAAAAAACAAAATACTGCATATTTTAAAAGCGAGGCCATCTCGGTGCCGGAAGATTTCCTTTAGTCTTCCAGGTGGGCGGGGTTTGTTTCTAGGGTTAGGACGTTTCTATTGGTTCCATTACAACAAAATCAATCAACCACTGCTTATTAAGTATTCAACATTATTTTAACGCAGGTCTGTTTCCACATGCAGAGGATTCAGTGGTGTCTTGTTTACCTGCAGGCCACCCTCTTGGTTCTAGAAGACCAGAGGATTCAGTGGTGTCTTGTTTACCTGCAGGTCACCCTCTTGTACCTATGTAAGAAATAACACATAAAAAAAACAAAATACTGCATAGTTTCCTAGGAACGCGAAGCGAGGCGGCCATCTCTGTCGGCGCCGGAAGTAGAAATACTTACCTAACTAGCACTACCTGGTGCGCTAACCAAAATACAGGGGATGGTCCGCCCAGGTCTTACCTAGTGTATAGTAAATAGTACGGGTTTATGTATGCCCGCAGGCCTCTTGCCTTAGCAATCCCAAGGTGCCTTCCCTTCCCCTTGGGAACAAATGAAACAGAATAATACAAACATAAAGTGAACAATTTCACTGTTTTTGATTACAGTCACAAACGTCAGAAGGAACAGCTACAAAACAACAACAACGAAACACAGGACATACCAAGAAGCTCTCTCCTAACAAAGGAACACTGGCATTTAAAGCTGCCTAAGGAGTGGGTAATTGAAGACAACTCTCCTGACGAGAGGGCGGGGTCAGAGCTACAATCTGCAATGGGGCCGACCAATCAGCTGCTTAGAATTTCAGGAAGCTATCCTGAAACACACACATAGAAACAAACCCAGAAACAAAGAAAGGGGGGAACGTAACACGTACATACCTACACGTACGCTACGGTCACATGACGCAGGCCTCCTTACTGTCCCTAGAACTTCTAAGCAAACAACTGCAGGCAGGGCTTTCTCCTATAGAGCTCAATTTTTATGGAATGGTCTGCCTATCCATGTGAGAGACGTAGACTCGGTCTCGACCTTTAATGTACTAGCAGTAAGATACAGTACAGACTCGGGAGAGGCAAAGGTCGAGAGCCGTGCGTCCTCCGACCCAACCAAGCCGCACTGTTTCTTGACACAATTCCCTCTTAACCCGGAAGCCAGCCGCACCGATGTGTTAGAGGAAACACCGTACACCTGGTGACCGTGTCAACGTGCATTGCGCCCGGCCCGCCACAGGAGTCACTACTGCGCGATGGGACAAGAACATCCCTGCCGGCCAAACCCTCCCCTAACCCGGACGACGCTGGACCAATTGTGCACCGCCCCAAGGGTCTCCCGGGTCACGGCCGGCTGCAACAGAGCTTGGACTCAAACCAGGATCTCTAGTGGCACAGCTAGCAGTACGATGCAGTGCCTTAGAACACCGACCACTCAGGAGGCCTGTCATGGAAATTCTAACCAATAGGGAGAGAGACGGTAGATTCTTCAAACAGCAACTTTATTATCAGATTTGAACGTCTGGATCAGTTGACCATCACTCAACAGTGCAGAGTCTAAAGCCCAACAAACAGGGTTGGGTCTCAGCTTTTATAGAAAAGGACAACCTCTTTGTCTACATGCCAGTTAGCAGCTGTGTGAAGACATGGGTGGAGACATAGAGTGCAGACCAGTGATAACTGCCTGTGTCTGTACTCTGCTCTGCTGATATTCAGGTGCAGCTGTGTGAAGACATGGGTGGAGACATAGAATGCAGACAAGTGATAACTGCCTGTGTCTGTACTCTTCTCTGCTGATATTCAGGTGCTGCTGCTCCAGCTGGTTTCTGTTCTCTGACATGTCTCCACCCAGCTGTGCCCTTTGCAGATACCAACAAACAGGATATGTCACTTACTGTGGTCACACCCAAACTGCTCTTAACCGCATTCCTGAGTTACACAAAGACAGTTTGTATCAGTGGAAACATACTAGCTAATAACTATACATCATTCTCTGAGTAGAAAACCGATTCACAGAGGAGACATACAGGTAGTGGGTTAGTGTGGGTTACTGATCCTAGACAGAGGAGACATACAGGTAGTGGGTTAGTGTGGGTTACTGATCCTAGACAGAGGGGACATACAGGTAGTGGGTTAGTGTGGGTTACTGATCCTAGACAGAGGGGACATACAGGTAGTGGGTTAGTGTGGGTTACTGATCCTAGACAGAGGAGACATACAGGTAGTGGGTTAGTGTGGGCTACTGATCCTAGACAGAGGAGACATACAGGTAGTGGGTTAGTGTGGGTTACTGATCCTAGACAGAGGAGACATACAGGTAGTGGGTTAGTGTGGGTTACTGATCCTAGACAGAGGAGACGTACAGGTAGTGGGTTAGTGTGGGTTACTGATCCTAGACAGAGGGGACATACAGGTAGTGGGTTACTGATCCTAGACAGAGGAGACATACAGGTAGTGGGTTAGTGTGGGTTACTGATCCTAGACAGAGGAGACATACAGGTAGTGGGTTAGTGTGGGTTACTGATCCTAGACAGAGGGGACATACAGGTAGTGGGTTACTGATCCTAGACAGAGGAGACATACAGGTAGTGGGTTAGTGTGGGTTACTGATCCTAGACAGAGGAGACATACAGGTAGTGGGTTAGTGTGTGTTACTGATCCTAGACAGAGGGGACATACAGGTAGTGGGTTAGTGTGGGTTACTGATCCTAGACAGAGGGGACATACAGGTAGTGGGTTAGTGTGGGTTACTGATCCTAGACAGAGGAGACATACAGGTAGTGGGTTACTGATCCTAGACAGAGGAGACATACAGGTAGTGGGTTAGTGTGTGTTACTGATCCTAGAGAGAGGAGACATACAGGTAGTGGGTTAGTGTGGGTTACTGATCCTAGACAGAGGAGACATTCAGGTAGTGGGTTAGTGTGGGTTACTGATCCTAGATAGAGGAGACATACAGGTAGTGGGTTAGTGTGGGTTACTGATCCTAGACAGAGGAGATATACAGGTAGTGGGTTAGTGTGGGTTACTGATCCTAGACAGAGGAGACATACAGGTAGTGGGTTAGTGTGGGTTACTGATCCTAGACAGAGGGGACATACAGGTAGTGGGTTACTGATCCTAGACAGAGGAGACATACAGGTAGTGGGTTAGTGTGTGTTACTGATCCTAGACAGAGGTGACATACAGGTAGTGGGTTAGTGTGGGTTACTGATCCTAGACAGAGGGGACATACAGGTAGTGGGTTAGTGTGGGTTACTGATCCTAGACAGAGGAGACATACAGGTAGTGGGTTACTGTGTGTTACTGATCCTAGACAGAAGAGACATACAGGTAGTGGGTTAGTGTGGGTTACTGATCCTAGACAGAGGGGACATACAGGTAGTGGGTTAGTGTGGGTTACTGATCCTAGACCGAGGAGATATACAGGTAGTGGGTTAGTGTGCGTGAGTTGACTACAGGAATAATCCCAGGTGTCTGTTGCCTGGTCATAGATTTGTTTTCTTGCCAACTCTATTGCTGTCATTGTCAAGCCAATCATTTGGCATCACCATGAGTGACAAGGAGTGTGTTTGGAGAGGGGATGCTAAGCCTGCTTGTTGTAGTACAGTACTTTACCACGTCTGTGTGTGTGTATCTCTCTGTGTGTCGACTCCCCTCATCCATTCCTCACCTGTTTCTGGGTCTGTTGCCATTGCTGAGGTGCCTCCTACCAGTGTCTCTATGGAGGGCAGAGCAGAGAGGCTCAGCTGATATCTACTCTGCCCTCTCTGGCCCCCAGGCACGGGCCCCAGGCACGGCCCCCAGGCATGGCCTGGCACAGGCACCACCTCAACACCCACAGTCACTCCTCCACTGCAGGCTCCTCCTGCCTCTGCCTCTCCACCTAGACCAGCAACCAGAGACCACCACCACCACCTCGCAGCCCGGCCCAACACAGCCAAAACACTGGGAGAAATAAGAACAACACCCACAGCCACTCCTCCACTGGATATTGACTCAACATGGTCAATACAACAACAACAACAACAGACCACTGGGGGAAATAAGAACAGAGGACAACATGGTCAATACAACAACAACAACAACAGACCACTGGGGGAAATAAGAACAGAGGACAACATGGTCAATACAACAACAACAACAACAGACCACTGGGGGAAATAAGAACAGAGGACAACATGGTCAATACAACAACAACAACAACAGACCACTGGGGGAAATAAGAACAGAGGACAACATGGTCAATACAACAACAACAACAACAGACCACTGGGGGAAATAAGAACAGAGGACAACATGGTCAATACAACAACAACAACAACAGACCACTGGGAGAAATAAGAACAGAGGACAACATGGTCAATACAACAACAACAACAACAGACCACTGGGGGAAATAAGAACAGAGGACAACATGGTCAATACAACAACAACAACAACAGACCACTGGGAGAAATAAGAACAGAGGACAACATGGTCAATACAACAACAGACCACTGGGAGAAATAAGAACAGAGGACAACATGGTCAATACAACAACAACAACAACAGACCACTGGGGGAAATAAGAACAGAGGACAACATGGTCAATACAACAACAACAACAACAGACCACTGGGAGAAATAAGAACAGAGGACAACATGGTCAATACAACAACAGACCACTGGGAGAAATAAGAACAGAGGACAACATGGTCAATACAACAACAACAACAACAGACCACTGGGAGAAATAAGAACAGAGGACAACATGGTCAATACAACAACAGACCACTGGGGGAAATAAGAACAGAGGACAACATGGTCAATACAACAACAGACCACTGGGAGAAATAAGAACAGAGGACAACATGGTCAATACAACAACAACAACAACAGACCACTGGGGGAAATAAGAACAGAGGACAACATGGTCAATACAACAACAACAACAGACCACTGGGAGAAATAAGAACAGAGGACAACATGGTCATTACAAAAACAGACCACTGAGGGAAATAAGAACAGAGGACAACATGGTCATTACAACAACAACAACAGACCACTGGGAGAAATAAGAACAGAGGACAACATGGTCAATACAATAACAACAACAGACCACTGGGAGAAATAAGAACAGAGGACAACATGGTCATTACAACAACAACAACAGACCACTGGGGGAAATAAGAACAGAGGACAACATGGTCAATACAATAACAACAACAGACCACTGGGAGAAATAAGAACAGAGGACAACATGGTCAATACAACAACAACAACAGACCACTGGGAGAAATAAGAGCAGAGGACAACATGGTCAATACAACAACAGACCACTGGGGGAAATAAGAACAGAGGACAACATGGTCAATACAACAACAACAACAGACCACTGGGGAAAATAAGAACAGAGGACAACATGGTCAATACAACAACAACAACAGACCACTGGGAGAAATAAGAACAGAGGACAACATGGTCAATACAATAACAACAACAACAGACCACTGGGGGAAATAAGAACAGAGGACAACATGGTCAATACAACAACAACAACAGACCACTGGGGGAAATAAGAACAGAGGACAACATGGTCATTACAACAACAACAACAACAGACCACTGGGAGAAATAAGAGCAGAGGACAACATGGTCAATACAACAACAACAACAGACCACTGGGAGAAATAAGAACAGAGGACAACATGGTCATTACAACAACAACAACAACAGACCACTGGGGGAAATAAGAGCAGAGGACAACATGGTCAATACAACAACAACAACAGACCACTGGGAGAAATAAGAACAGAGGACAACATGGTCATTACAACAACAACAACAGACCACTGGGGGAAATAAGAACAGAGGACAACATGGTCAATACAACAACAACAACAGACCACTGGGGGAAATAAGAACAGAGGACAACATGGTCAATACAACAACAGACCACTGGGGGAAATAAGAACAGAGGACAACATGGTCAATACAACAACAACAACAGACCACTGGGGGAAATAAGAGCAGAGGACAACATGGTCAATACAACAACAACAACAACAGACCACTGGGAGAAATAAGAACAGAGGACAACATGGTCAATACAACAACAACAACAACAGACCACTGGGAGAAATAAGAACAGAGGACAACATGGTCAATACAACAACAACAACAGACCACTGGGAGAAATAAGAACAGAGGACAACATGGTCATTACAACAACAACAACAACAGACCACTGGGAGAAATAAGAACAGAGGACAACATGGTCATTACAACAACAACAACAGACCACTGGGAGAAATAAGAACAGAGGACAACATGGTCAATACAACAACAACAACAACAGACCACTGGGCGAAATAAGAACAGAGGACAACATGGTCAATACAACAACAACAACAGACCACTGGGAGAAATAAGAACAGAGGACAACATGGTCAATACAACAACAACAACAACAGACCACTGGGGGAAATAAGAACAGAGGACAACATGGTCATTACAACAACAACAACAGACCACTGGGAGAAATAAGAACAGAGGACAACATGGTCATTACAACAACAACAACAGACCACTGGGAGAAATAAGAACAGAGGACAACATGGTCAATACAACAACAACAACAACAACAACAGACCACTGGGAGAAATAAGAACAGAGGAAAACATGGTCAATACAACAACAACAACAGACCACTGGGGGAAATAAGAACAGAGGACAACATGGTCAATACAACAACAACAACAGACCACTGGGAGAAATAAGAACAGAGGACAACATGGTCAATACAACAACAACAACAGACCACTGGGAGAAATAAGAACAGAGGACAACATGGTCAATACAACAACCGACCACTGGGGGAAATAAGAACAGAGGACAACATGGTCAATACAACGACCGACCACTGGGGGAAATAAGAACAGAGGACAACATGGTCAATACAACAACAACAACAACAGACCACTGGGAGAAATAAGAACAGAGGACAACATGGTCAATACAACAACAACAACAACAACAACAGACCACTGGGAGAAATAAGAACAGAGGACAACATGGTCAATACAATAACAACAACAACAGACCACTGGGGGAAATAAGAACAGAGGACAACATGGTCAATACAACAACAACAACAACAGACCACTGGGAGAAATAAGAACAGAGGACAACATGGTCAATACAACAACAACAACAACAACAGACCACTGGGAGAAATAAGAACAGAGGACAACATGGTCAATACAACAACAGACCACTGGGAGAAATAAGAACAGAGGACAACATGGTCAATACAACAACAGACCACTGGGAGAAATAAGAACAGAGGACAACATGGTCAATACAACAACAACAACAGACCACTGGGAGAAATAAGAACAGAGGACAACATGGTCAATACAACAACAGACCACTGGGAGAAATAAGAACAGAGGACAACATGGTCAATACAACAACAACAACAACAGACCACTGGGGGAAATAAGAACAGAGGACAACATGGTCAATACAACAACAACAACAGACCACTGGGAGAAATAAGAACAGAGGACAACATGGTCAATACAACAACAGACCACTGGGAGAAATAAGAACAGAGGACAACATGGTCAATACAACAACAACAACAACAGACCACTGGGGGAAATAAGAACAGAGGACAACATGGTCAATACAACAACAACAACAGACCACTGGGGGAAATAAGAACAGAGGACAACATGGTCAATACAACAACAGACCACTGGGGGAAATAAGAACAGAGGACAACATGGTCAATACAACAACAACAACAGACCACTGGGAGAAATAAGAACAGAGGACAACATGGTCAATACAACAACAGACCACTGGGGGAAATAAGAACAGAGGACAACATGGTCAATACAACAACAGACCACTGGGAGAAATAAGAACAGAGGACAACATGGTCAATACAACAACAACAACAACAGACCACTGGGAGAAATAAGAACAGAGGACAACATGGTCAATACAACAACAGACCACTGGGGGAAATAAGAACAGAGGACAACATGGTCAATACAATAACAACAACAACAGACCACTGGGGGAAATAAGAACAGAGGACAACATGGTCAATACAACAACAACAACAACAGACCACTGGGAGAAATTAGAACAGAGGACAACATGGTCAATACAACAATAATAACAACAGACCACTGGGGGAAATAAGAACAGGGGCCTGTTGCACAAAACTAGGATAAGGGATTAAGCCAGGATATCTTGGTGATCCTGGCTCAATTGATCCGTAATCCGGTTGCACTAAAGATGGATAGGGGGCAGGAGGATATGTTATGGTATAAATTACCATGGAGATTTATTCTGTGGAGCTAGCCTGCTCCAGACCAGGCTAAATTCCAGGATCTATTTAATCTCATCCCTAATGTCAGTCAGCAGTCACCACAAATGGAAACCAATAGTTATTTCACTGCTCACTATACATTGTTATCACATATAACTAGACCCACTGTTATTATTTAAACGTTTGTGATCATTAATTTCAATGATTTTGGATAAAAAATGATTTTTAGATGATGTTGCTATCATTAGATAATTTACAGTTTCCCATAGACTATAAGGCTATATATAAAATGATAGAATATTAGGGCCACAGAGGGGAAAAAAACACAAGTCATAATATTGTAACCAGTTGTTTTAAAGGAGGACAGTTGTTAAAATGACAGATGTGGGGCATTTCGTGAAATTGTACTTCAGTATGGTTTCATAAACAAAGACATGCTGATGTGCCAGAATATTAAGTATCACATTGTCATAAGTATCAAAACTGTAAAAACAATATGTAGCTTTTCTGCAGAAAGAACCAGCCTCATAAATTTATGACTTTATCCTTTTTCTTCAGTGTGGCCCTAGTACTCTGTCATATAAACAAATACACATTCCATATGAATATAAAAACACAATGTGTAACATTATGTTCCTTTATTGAATAAGGACAAAACAAAGCAGGTAAACCATCAGCTCCTTTCGAAACTGAAGTCACAGTGACTCTACAAGATGGAAAGCACAGAATCCAAGCATATTATACAAAATGATACATACACATTCAAAGGTCTATATATAACACACCCTGCATGTCTGCACACTAAAATAAATGCAGGACAAATCCATACACATCAACTGAACAGACAAATGAATGGATGCAGTAGCCTCCCTGCAGCCTTGTATTACACACAGTATACCGCACAAACATCATAAGAGGCCAAATTCGTCAAAAAACGAACCCAAAAAAACCCAAATTCCTCTGCCACCGCAGGACATATTTAACCAAAATTGAAAGCACACATACTAACTAAAATAATTCAACACATATTGGTCCCTCAGCAGCCGACCACTGTCGTCATCAGGGAAGATTGCCGGATTGTCCCAGTCCATGGCTGGTGGCACTCTGGGGGCCCTCTCCTTCCTCAGGCAGGCCACATTGTGGAGGACAGCACAAGCCACAGTAATATCACATGCCCTAACAGGGCTGACCCTTAATTTGTGAAGGCAGTGAAAGCGTGCCTTCAGGAGGCCAAAGGTCATTTCAACTCTGGCCCTGGTCCTGGCATGGGCATGGTTGTAGGCCTGCTGTGCTTCCTGGGGGTCTGTGAAAGGTGTCAGGAGAAAAGGCTGGCAGCCATACCCCCTGTCTCCCAGCAACACACCAGAGAATTCACCTGTCAACACAAAATCTCATCATTACTACCTCATAAACACAGTGATATTCTTGACACAGCCATGATGGTTATAAATAGGGGTTGTGTGGCTTACCTTGTGATAGGCACTGATAGATTTCAGAGGCCCGAAAGATTCTGGAGTCATGGACTGAGCCAGGCCATTTTGCCACAACATTGCTGATCACACAGTCAGCATTGCAGACCATCTGAAATCATAAGATGAGGAATATTACACCAATCAATGCACATCACTGGCAATGCAGAGTGTTCGTCAATGGACAATATCAAAAAGTTATGTTCACCTGAACATTAATGCTGTGAAAGGATTTCCTATTCACAAAATCGGCCTCATGGGCACCTGAGGGGGCTTTTATCCTTATGTGTGTGCAGTCCACTGCACCAATGACATTGGGGAAACCTGTCACACAAAGTAATGAGTATCCTACTATGTGTTAACAGTTGTCCTGTAATTTGTAGATCCTCTTACCTGCAATCCTATAGAACTCCTCTTTGATGTCACAGAGTCTTCTGTGGCCAGGGAAGGAGATGAAGACATCTGCTAATGCTTTGATAGCCAGACACACACTCCTTATTGTGCGGCAAATTGTGGCCTTGTTCAGCTGTTCTGCATCCCCCACTGAGTACAGGAAGGCTCCACTAGCAAAAAAGCGCAAGGCCACACAAACCATTTGCTCCACACTCAGTGCATGGCTCCGTGCAGTGCGGTGCTTAATCCTGGGACCCAGTAGTCTGCATAGATACCTGATGCCATCTGCAGAAAACCTGTATCTTTCATATAGATGGTCATCAGGGAAGGCCAGTGGGTCCAACCGGTCCCTGAAGACCCTTTCTCGCCTGAAGGCTCTCCTCAGCACAAGTGCTTCTTCATCCACCACATCTCGCACGAATGGGCATGCCATTGTCAGAGCAGAAAGGAACACACAATTTTGGGCCTTCATATAGGCTAGTGGCCACACCTGGTGCTGGGGGGGTGGGCAAAAGAGGGCGATGCCTTATAACGATGACTTGGTTGTACTGATTGCTGGGAAAATAAAAAAAACCTTAGAAAGATGCCACCGTCCTGTGTGCTCACAATAAGAGCTCATATGTCATGGCTCACTTGACTTTACGAGAATATACCAAATTTTTATTTTGAGCTGTGTCATCTTCTTGGAGCTGGGGGAGGAAAGAAAAATAATGATTAATACATTTGTGTTACAGTTAGCATACAGTGTACATTGAAGGCATATCTCACCTCCCTCTCAAGTTTTTTTATTTCAAGGTCCAGTTTCCTAATTGTCCTCTTTTTTATTTCGGACTCCAGTGCAAGATTTTCCATCTTTTTCTTCTTGTACTGAATGTCTATGTCTGCCAGTTCTATTTGGCGCCGGAGGTGGTTGCCATACAACTTTCTGATAGCTTGTGAGCTCTGTGAACACAATACAATTAGCGCAGCTGGAATTTGGCAGGATGTGGTGTCCTTTTATTAATACGCACTATGTTGCCAGGCTGGTTTTCCCACTGTATAGCATCTGGGTCCTGTAAAAGAAATTCGATTTTTTGATTTTGATGAGGACTCCTCACCATTGTAGAGTAAATAGTACTTTCACAGTCTTAACATGATACCTCATGCCTTCTGGAATCCAGAGAGATGGTCTCCTCCTCATCATCGTCTCCATCATGTGCTGTTGCTGCTGCACTGGGGCCTTCACCCTATCACATTTAATCGGATTCATATTGAAGCTAGTAGACAAGACATGCCAGGCCTACAGTATGCCTTTGATGGAGTACTCACTGGATCAGCATCGTCTGGTGCTTGTGCTGGTGGCTCTAACAGGAACACAGTGCTGCCAGACACTGCAAGGCAATAGGTAAACCAAAGTCAGACAGTCCAAATTGATTCAATATGAATGTGGTTGTATCCCATGTAGAGATGGAAGGACATACCTTGAATGAAGCGGGTGGCATCTTGGGAGGAACCTATGCTCGTCTCTTTCCCCCCAGGGATCCCCTCTAAGACGGGCCTGCCTTTATTTAGCTCCAAGGCCATGTCCTCTGCTGGGGTAAGGTCAGCCTTTGGTGACCCACCACCCGTGCCTTGTCTGTGGGTATTCTTTTTCACTGCTAAAACAGTACAGACAATGTGTGAGCAGGCACCTTCTGGGTACAATATATGCTTGTGCTTTGTTAAATATTAGTCAGGGACCATACCATTCTGCAGAATGTTCTTGTATTTGATTTTGACCTGCTGCCATGTCCGTTTTGGCCCGTTCATGTTTAATCTACACACACACACACACACACACACACATTTAATGGAGTCACACTGCAAAAAATTACTTGGTATTTTTGTCTTGTTTTCAGTAAAAATATCAAAAAATGTATCATAGCTTTATACAGTGTGATGGAGTTACTTTACACAATTTCACTCATATCTGCAGTGCATTTCAATTAAAAATTTAACCGTTTCATAATTACAGTACAACTGCATTTTTGGAGATGTGAATTAAATATTTGAATTGTAATTGTGATGTTTCAGCGGAGCGGTGAGTGTGTAATTGTGCACTACTTACGCATTCAGGCGGTCTGCAATACTTTGCCACGCTTTTTCTCTTTGCTTTATCACTGTGGCGGTGTTGCTTTTCTTCTTAATTATATCTTTTACCTCCTCGTATGCCTCCATGAGGATTTGTGCTTCCGACGGTGAAAAGTACGCGGCTCTAGTTGCCATGGTAAATCAGTTAATCTGTGATCTGTGGCGGGGTCTATTTGAGTGAGCCGTGAGCGCGCACCTATCCAGGATTGGTTTCACCTGGCTTAATGAATCCGTGTCTGCTCATCCTGGCTTGGTCTTTGTGCAACCAATTAAGCCTGGACGCACATGTTTTGGCTTCATTGAGCTCAGCTGAGTCATTTATCCCGGATGTCTTAATTCTACTTTTGTGCAACAGGCCCCAGAGGACAACATGGTCAATACAACAACAACAACAGACCACTGGGGGAAATAAGAACAGAGGACAACATGGTCAATACAACAACAACAACAACAGACCACTGGGGGAAATAAGAGCAGAGGACAACATGGTCAATACAACAACAACAACAACAGACCACTGGGGGAAATAAGAACAGAGGACAACATGGTCAATACAACAACAACAACAGACCACTGGGAGAAATAAGAACAGAGGACAACATGGTCAATACAACAACAGACCACTGGGGGAAATAAGAACAGAGGACAACATGGTCAATACAACAACAACAACAGACCACTGGGAGAAATAAGAACAGAGGACAACATGGTCAATACAACAACAGACCACTGGGGGAAATAAGAACAGAGGACAACATGGTCAATACAACAACAGACCACTGGGAGAAATAAGAACAGAGGACAACATGGTCAATACAACAACAACAACAACAGACCACTGGGAGAAATAAGAACAGAGGACAACATGGTCAATACAACAACAGACCACTGGGGGAAATAAGAACAGAGGACAACATGGTCAATACAATAACAACAACAACAGACCACTGGGGGAAATAAGAACAGAGGACAACATGGTCAATACAACAACAACAACAACAGACCACTGGGAGAAATAAGAACAGAGGACAACATGGTCAATACAACAATAATAACAACAGACCACTGGGGGAAATAAGAACAGAGGACAACATGGTCAATACAACAACAACAACAGACCACTGGGGGAAATAAGAACAGAGGACAACATGGTCAATACAACAACAACAACAACAGACCACTGGGGGAAATAAGAACAGAGGACAACATGGTCAATACAACAACAACAACAGACCACTGGGGGAAATAAGAGCAGAGGACAACATGGTCAATACAACAACAACAACAACAGACCACTGGGGGAAATAAGAACAGAGGACAACATGGTCAATACAACAACAACAACAACAGACCACTGGGAGAAATAAGAACAGAGGACAACATGGTCAATACAACAACAACAACAACAGACCACTGGGAGAAATAAGAACAGAGGACAACATGGTCAATACAACAACAGACCACTGGGAGAAATAAGAACAGAGGACAACATGGTCATTACAACAACAACAACAACAGACCACTGGGAGAAATAAGAACAGAGGACAACATGGCCAATACAACAACAACAACAGACCACTGGGAGAAATAAGAACAGAGGACAACATGGTCAATACAACAACAACAACAACAGACCACTGGGGGAAATAAGAACAGAGGACAACATGGTCATTACAACAACAACAACAGACCACTGGGAGAAATAAGAACAGAGGACAACATGGTCATTACAACAACAACAACAGACCACTGGGAGAAATAAGAACAGAGGACAACATGGTCAATACAACAACAACAACAACAACAGACGACTGGGGGAAATAAGAACAGAGGACAACATGGTCAATACAACAATAATAACAGACCACTGGGGGAAATAAGAACAGAGGACAACATGGTCAATACAACAACAGACCACTGGGGAAATAAGAACAGAGGACAACATGGTCAATACAACAACAACAACAGACCACTGGGGGAAATAAGAACAGAGGACAACATGGTCAATACAACAACAGACCACTGGAGAAATAAGAACAGAGGACAACATGGTCAATACAACAACAGACCACTGAGGGAAATAAGAACAGAGGACAACATGGTCATTACAACAACAGACCACTGAGGGAAATAAGAACAGAGGACAACATGGTCAATACAACAACAGACCACTGAGGGAAATAAGAACAGAGGACAACATGGTCAATACAACAACAACAACAGACCACTGGGAGAAATAAGAACAGAGGACAACATGGTCAATACAACAACAACAACAACAGACCACTGGGGGAAATAAGAACAGAGGACAACATGGTCAATACAACAACAACACCAGACCACTGGGAGAAATAAGAACAGAGGACAACATGGTCAATACAACAACAACAACAGACCACTGGGAGAAATTAGAACAGAGGACAACATGGTCATTACAACAACAACAACAACAGACCACTGAGGGAAATAAGAACAGAGGACAACATGGTCAATACAACAACAACAACAACAGACCACTGGGGGAAATAAGAACAGAGGACAACATGGTCAATACAACAACAACAACAGACCACTGGGAGAAATAAGAACAGAGGACAACATGGTCAATACAACAACAACAACAACAACAACAGACCACTGGGGGAAATAAGAACAGAGGACAACATGGTCAATACAACAACAGACCACTGGGAGAAATAAGAACAGAGGACAACATGGTCAATACAACAACAACAACAACAGACCACTGGGGGAAATAAGAACAGAGGACAACATGGTCATTACAACAACAACAACAACAGACCACTGGGAGAAATAAGAACAGAGGACAACATGGTCAATACAACAACAACAACAACAGACCACTACACAGACAGACAGAGAATAAGTCAATAAAGGACAGGGTCGTGTTTAGAAGCACAACACAGAAGAAAACACAATGAAACAGGAGGTGGAATACTAATACTGATTGTGCAATATCAAATGCTTATTTCGTTTTCTTATGGTGTGTGGTCAAATGAACACAACCCAGCTTCAACAGAGAACATCAATAGAGGACAGCATCAACAGGGTTGAGTTCAGGTGGATGACAATGTAGACATTGATGTTAGTAGTAGGCCTAATGTAATGAGTAGAGATGATATGGTTCATTGATAGACCTACTTGGCAGAGAGACACATTAGGATGATAGCAGAAAACATACTGTTTCCCCTCATTTCTAGGACAGACCAGAAACTGTGACTCTGCAGTTTTAGAAACTGTTCTTCATCCTGTAAGCATTTGCCGGAATGTTGATACACACAGGGCTGCAGGCCAGAAGGTTGTGGGTTCTCAGACCACACACCTGTCTATTTAAGGTCCAGCAGTTGACAGTGCATGTCAGAGCAAAAACCAAGCCATGAGGTAAAAGGAATTGTCCTCAGAGCTCCGAGACAGGATTGTGTTAAGGCACAGATCTGGGGAAGGGTACCAAAACATTTCTGCAGCATTGAAGGTCTACAATAACACAGTGGCCTCCATCATTCTTAAATGGAAGAAGTTTGGAATCACCAAGACTCTTTCTTCAAGCTGGCCACCCGAACAAACTGAGCATTCGGGAGAGAAGAGCCTTGGTCAGGGAGGTGACCAAGAACCCGATGGTCAGTCTGACAGAGCTCCAGAGTTCCTCTGTGGAGATGGGAGAACCTTCCAGAAGGACAACCATCTCTGCAGCACTCCACCAATCAGGCCTTTATGGTAGAGTGGCCAGACGGAAGCCACTTCTCAGTAAAAGGCACATGACAGCCCGCTTATAGTTTGCCTAAAGGCACCTAAAGACTCTCAGACCATGAGAAACAAGATTCTCTGGTCTGATGAAACCAAGATTGAACTCTTTGGCCTGAATGTCAAGCATTACATCTGGATAAAACCTGGCACTATCCCTACGGTGAAGCAATGGGGTGGCAGCATCATGCTGTAGGGATGTTTTTCAGAGGCACGGACTGGGAGACTAGTCAGGATTGAGGGGAAGATGAACAGAGCAAAGTACAGAGAGGTCCAAAACCTGCTTCAGAGCGCTCAGGATCTCAGACTGGGGCGAAGGTTCACCTTCCAACAGGACAACAACCATTAGCATACAGCCAAGACAACTCAGGAGTGGCTTCGGGACAAGTCTCTGAATGTCCTTGAGTGGCCCAGCCAGTTGAACCCGATCTACCATCTCTGGAAAGACCTGAAAATAGCTGTGCAGCACTGATAGCAACAACAACCACTACAGAGAAGTTGTCTGTATTTACAGCTGTCACAGTAGAGAGGCAGGCAGGCAGGCAGGCAGGCAGGCAGGCAGGCAGGCAGGCAGGCAGGCAGGCAGGCAGGCAGACAGACAGACAGACAGACAGACAGACAGACAGACAGACAGACAGACAGACAGACAGACAGACAGACAGACAGACAGACAGACAGACAGACAGACAGACAGACAGACAGACAGACAGACAGACAGACAGACAGACAGACAGACAGACAGGTTGTTTACTATGACTGGATGAAGGGATGCAGTGTTGAAGGCTTCCTTTAGGTCTCCTGGTCTCTTGGGATTTAAACTGTGACTACAGAGAGATAGTCCTAACCATTCAATCAATGTACACAACAAACAGTCATCATTAACATGTAGTACCTCTAACCCTGACCCTAGACCTAACAGTAATAACCACACTGTAATGTAAAGTATCACCTCATTCTCAATGATCAGTCAATACATACAGTATTCATTTCACCTACAGTACATTGTATCAATATCAAGTTCCCTCCTCATTACAACCACGTATTAATTATTATAGACACTTATAATCAGTGTTAGAACACATAAGTGTATTATAAGGCATTTTAAAGGTCATTAAAATAATTATATATTATATATTCTAACCACTCTATTTAATATTAAGGGTCCTAACCTAGGAACTAAAATATTTGTCTCCTTCTCAACGTTGCCTGCAGTTTTCTCTCTCCCTCTCTCTAACCCTTCCCTCTCTCTAACCCCTCCCTCTCTCTAACCCCTCCCTCTAACCCCTCCCTCCTTCCCTCCCTCTAAACTCACCTATCTGGCAGAACCAGAAAGTCCCTCCCCCTCCCAAAAACGAACTTCTTTGGAAATAAAACTGATCTGAGTCTCTTTGTCGTCTGTCTGTGTGAGAGTGAACAACAATGAGGAAGACAGGAGATAAAGGCCATGATACAGTGTCAGCTGCAGCAGAGAGGACTGAGAAACAGGTAAGACCAGAACAACTTGTTGGTGACTGTCTGATAAACAAAGAATTAAAGATACAGTAGGAACTAAATCTGTTTGAATATGAGATCATTCAAATGAAATGCATCCACAAATATGAACACAAACCTTGAGTATATAGATATGTTAACCCAGATTCCGGGGCGGCAGGTCGCCTAATGGTTAGAGCGTTGGACTAGTAACCGAAATGTTGCAAGATCGAATCCCTGAGCTGACAAGGAACAAATCTGTTGTTCGGCCCCTGAACAAGGCAGTTAACCCACTGTTCCTAGGCCGTCATTGAAAATATGAATGTGTATGGCCTCTTGTGTGGCATAGTGGTCTAAGGCATGGCATTGCAGTGCTAGCTGCGCCACCAGAGACTCTGGGTTTGAGCCCTGTCGCAGCTGGCCGTGACTGGGAGGACCATGGGGCGGCGCAATTGGCCCAGCGTCGTTAGAGAGGGCTTGGCCGGCAGAGATATCCTTGTCTCAACGTGCACTAGCGACTCCTGTGGCGGGCCGGGTGCAGTACATGCTGACCAGGCTGACGGGTACATTATTCCTCCGACGTGTTTCGGACGCATGGGTCTCGACCGTCGCCTCTCCAGAGTCTCACCGGAGTTGCAGCGACTGTAACTGATTGGATGAAATTGTGAAGAAAAACTTCTTAACTGACTTGTAAAAAAATTAACAATTATCAGCATTTTGTTAAAGACTCAATTTATTCACCCATACAGCTACAAAGACACAAGCACATATATTTATAACCTCATACAAGGAGAGATCAACTCCTTACACACCTAGACAGCCAATACATCTCTGTTGCTAGGCAGGACCAACTCCTTACACACCTAGACAGCCAATACATCTCTGTTGCTAGGCAGGACCAACTCCTTACACACCTAGACAGCCAATACATCTCTGTTGCGAGGCAGGATCAACTCCTTACACATCTAGACAGCCAATACATCTCTGTTGCTAGGCAGGATCAACTCAGCATTGGTGGCTTCCAGGTTGCATTATGTTAAGTGCAGTTGTGTTTCGGACGTCGCCTCTCCAGAGTCATGGCCCTGCCTGATGCTAGAACCTTGGTGGGCGTGGAAGTGTATGTGTGTGAGATAGGACTGTAGTAGGAGGGTCGTTGTGGTGGGCCCCTCTGTGTGAGATAGGACTGTAGTAGGAGGGTCGTTGTGGTGGGCCCCTCTGTGTGAGATAGGACTGTAGTAGGAGGGTCGTTGTGGTGGGCCCCTCTGTGTGAGATAGGACTGTAGTAGGAGGGTCGTTGTGGTGGGCCCCTCTGTGTGAGATAGGACTGTAGTAGGAGGGTCGTTGTGGTGGGCCCCTCTGTGTGAGATAGGACTGTAGTAGGAGGGTCGTTGTGGTGGGCCCCTCTGTGTGAGATAGGACTGTAGTAGGAGGGTCATTGTGGTGGGCCCCTCTGTGTGAGATAGGACTGTAGTAGGAGGGTCGTTGTGGTGGCTTGACCTCGAGACGAATACTCGCTCCTCCCTAGTTCTGCAGCTGGCCTGCCTTATCAGAGACTAACTAGACTGTTAAATTCCTGGCTCCTCTCTAGTTCTGCAGCTGGCCTGCTTTATCAGAGACTAACTAGACTGTTGAATTCCTGGCTCCTCCCTAGTTCTGCAGCTGGCCTGCCTTATCAGAGACTAACTAGTCTGTTGAATTCCTGACTCCTCCCTAGTTCTGCAGCTGGCCTGCCTTATCAGAGACTAACTAGACTGTTGAATTCCTGGCTCCTCCCTAGTTCTGCAGCTGGCCTGTCTTATCAGAGACTAACTAGTCTGTTGAATTCCTGACTCCTCCCTAGTTCTGCAGCTGGCCTGTCTTATCAGAGACTAACTAGACTGCTGAATTCCTGGCTCCTCTCTAGTTCTGCAGCTGGCCTGTCTTATCAGAGACTGACTAGACTGTTGAATTCCTGGCTCCTCCATTGTTCTGCAGCTGGCCTGCCTTATCAGAGACTGAAACTAGTTGCCCTTTGTCTCCCTCTTTAGGAACATTGATATTCAACAATAACATGTTTGAACAGAATATTTCAGCACTTCCCCTTGTCTATCCACAAATATGAACACAAACCTTGAGTATATCGATATGTTAACCCAGATTCTCCAAATGTATCACCATTTTCTAAAGTCAAACACTATTATCATTCTGAATGGCCTTTTATGAGTCCAAAGTTCAGTCTCAACCCCTTGATACATGTAGGCCCACCATAAAAACTATAATCATTCACATAGCAACATAATATCATATTGTAAAGGGACTTCCTCAGGATTGTAGACCTTCCTCTCTATGGGTCCTATGTCACATTACTATACTATTGATCTACTGGACTAATAAAGCTTGATAGCTCATTGAAGAGTGATTCTCCACAGAGGCAGCTGGGGATGAGTCAGAAGAAGGTCCAGCAGAGATTCCAGGAGAGAAAGAAGGAGCTGAAGGACCTCCAACAGGCTGTGGAGTCTTTCAAGGTGAGTATTGTTGACCAGAGGAGACACACCATTTCACTTCTCTCCTCCAATCAGAGAGGGAGAGAGGTCCTTATCCAATCCCACTGACCCCACTGTTGGGAACAGGCTGTCTGGACCCCTTTCAGAGAATAGACTGTTTAATGTAACTGACGGGATATGAACCCAGGTCTACCGTGGGAGAAACCAACATCTTGACCGTTACACCAAGAGGACATTCCCTATTGGACCGACACTGATTTAGAAGTAGCAGGCGGGGCTACCTCATCACATAACCATGAGTAACCATGACTGACTCATGTCCCCTATACATTAACATGGAGCTCTCTCTCTCTCTATTCAATTCAAAGATCTTTATTGGCTTGGAAAACATATCTTTACTATGCCAAAGAAATGAAGTAGATAATAAACAATCATGAATGAACAGTAAACATTACACAACATTTATTTTCAAAAGAATAGAGACATTTCAAATGTTATAATTCAAGTGCAAACAGAGTGAGTCGTGCGCCAGACTGAGTTCTGGAGGTGAAATGGAAATGAATGAGGGAGAGTTAAGTGAGGTAGAAGGTGTGGTGAAGAGTTCAGAACCAGAGAAGTATTTGGTCATACGAGATTTGACATCAGAAGAGTTCCAGGGTGTGTTGAGTGGTGGTGTCCCGTCCTCCCAGGTCGTTGGCATGGTGCAGGAGCAGATAGGGTCAAAGTAGTGGAATGGGGTAGTGGGTTTTTAATGAGTGTAGGGTTAGTTGGCATGGTGCAGGAGCAGATAGGGTCAAAGTAGTGGAATGGGGTAGTGGGTTTTTAATGAGTGTAGGGTTAGTTGGCATGGTGCAGGAGCAGATAGGGTCAAAGTAGTGGAATGGGGTAGTGGGTTTTTAATGAGTGTAGGGTTAGTTGGCATGGTGCAGGAGCAGATAGGGTCAAAGTAGTGGAATGGGGTAGTGGGTTTTTAATGAGTGTAGGGTTAGTTGTCATGGTGCAGGAGCAGATAGGGTCAAAGTAGTGGAATGGGGTAGTGGGTTTTTAATGAGTGTAGGGTTAGTTGGCATGGTGCAGGAGCAGATAGGGCAAAGTAGTGGAATGGGGTAGTGGGTTTTTAATGAGTGTAGGGTTAGTTGACATGGTGCAGGAGCAGATAGGGTCAAAGTAGTGGAATGGGGTAGTGGGTTTTTAATGAGTGTAGGGTTAGTTGTCATGGTGCAGGAGCAGATAGGGTCAAAGTAGTGGAATGGGGTAGTGGGTTTTTAATGAGTGTAGGGTTAGTTGGCATGGTGCTACCAGGCTACCAGGCAACTATCAATCATGGGAACATTGGTCAGATTTGAACATCTGCCCATGCTAGTGATATTGCAGAGAGAAGGGAGTATCTGAGGAGAATTGTTGTGGTCACATCAATGTTAGGAAGACAGGGACTCTGTTTCCGTGACAATGATGAATCTAGTGGAAGCACAAATAGAGGGAACTTTCTAGAATGTATGGAGCTTTTGAAGGAGTTTGACCCTTTCTGGCAAAGGTACAATACTCCATCAAATGTGACGTATCTCCAGAATTTAGTAGCAAATAGGAGGTTCACTTTGATGCGTCCACCACAAAATAAGCATCAAAAGAGAGAAGCAGTTCTGTAATATAGGATGTAATATTTGTTTGGGATCTTACTTTTTTTAATCAGATTTTATTCCTAATTATTGTTCAGTTTTTGAAGATGTAATTTAGCTCATTAGTTGTGTTTAGTTTTGCCCCATTGTGGATGATACTGTTTAAGATGGTCCATGTGTCTGAAAAGGTTGGGCAGCGTCCTCTGCTGTCATCGATCGTAGACCAGAAATAGTCAGAAGTTGCAGTTATTTCCTACTTCCTGGTAATGCAGACATAAACACACTTGGCACCATCGAGGATGTTTACTTTCTACACCAGTTGTTATTTTCCAGTTTGGTCTTAAGAACAGGTTTTAGTGGTCAAATAAAAAGGGAGACGTTTTTTGGTGCCATTTAGGGGAAATGGAATTCTATGGATCATTCCAGTCAGAAGAGGCTCTGTGAAGGTTCGTTTCAATTCATTTGCTATGGCCTCGCTGGTGTTCCAGCTCAGACAACGTTCTTTGGCCGTTTGAACTCGTTCTATTGTCCAGCCAACTAGGACTCAGGGGGCAGAGGCTGGGTCTAGCTCTGCTACGGGGCAGGCTACTGGAGGGGGTACCAGGAGGGAGGAGAGTAGAGCAGGACCAAGAGGTGTTCTGTACCTGTCTGTCCAGGAGGGAGGAGAGTAGAGCAGGACCAAGAGGTGTTCTGTACCTGTCTGTCCAGGAGGGAGGAGAGTAGAGCAGGACCAAGAGGTGTTCTGTACCTGTCTGTCCAGGAGGGGGGACAAAGCCTGGTGGACCTGGAGAGCAGGGTGGCAGAGTTCTGACTCAATGAGGTGCAGAGATGCTACTGAACCTACTGTCTGTCTCTCTGTCTCTCTCTCTCTGTCTCTCTCTCCAAATTCAAATTTTTAAAATTTTCAAATTCAAATTCAAGCTGCTTTATTGGCATTAAAAACATTGTGTCAATATTGCCAAAGCAACAATGTATACAATATACATTGTAATACAATTATAAACAATGACAAATAATAATATAGAATGGCAGTAAATAATAATACAAAATTAAATATAAAAATAGTAACAATAAAATGGTAACAGTCAATAGTCGAATGTAATGTAATAAATATAAAAACTAAATAACGGTTATCTTCACCATTACATCGGTACTACAACTACTATCATCATTACCACTACCACCACCACCATCATTAAACTGCCACCCATACCATTACTATTTGGAATGATAAACTACAATAATAATAGTAATAACAATAACAGTAATAACAATAACAGTCATAATAAGTAAGTTACTGCTTACTATGCAGATGTTATTATTCAGTGTCCCTCAGGCTATGGCAGGCAAATACATATTTGGCTGCAAGAGGAGCCATTGCTCCTTCGCCCATGAGTATTTTTAGTTTTTCCTCTGGGTTTAATAAGTTAAAATTTGGAATATATGTAATAATTTCTGTGAATAATGAATCTCTTGCTGAGGAATATTTATCACAGTAAAGGAGAAAGTGCATCTCTGTTTCTACCTCCCCTGTCAGGCAGTGACCACTACACGCTCCTCTTTACCATATCTCTCTCTCTCTCTCTCTCTTTGTCTCTCATTCTCTCTCTCTCTCTCTCTCTCTCTTTGTCTCTCATTCTCTCTCTCTCTCTCTCTCTCTCTCTCTCTCTCTCTCTCTCTCTCTCTCTCTCTCTCTCTCTCTCTCTCTCTCTCTCTCTCTCTCTCTCTGTCTCTGTCTCTGTCTCTGTCTCTGTCTGTCTCTCTCCCTCTCTCTCTCTCTCTCTGTCTCTCTCTCTTTCTGTCTCTCTCTCTGTCTCTGTCTCTGTCTCTGTCTCTCTGTCTCTCTCTCTCTCAATTCAATTCAATTCAATTCAAGGGGCTTTATTGGCATGGGAAACATGTGTTAACATTGCCAAAGCAAGTGAGGTAGATATTATACAAAAGTGAAATAAACAATACAAATTAACAGTAAACATTACACATACAGAAGTTTCAAAACAATAAAGACATTACAAATGTTATATTATATATATACAGTGTTGTAACAATGTACAAATGGTTAAAGCACACAGGTTAAAATAAATAAGCATAAATATGGGTTGTATTTACAATGGTGTTTGTTCTTCACTGGTTGCCCTTTTCTTGTGGCAACAGGTCACAAATCTTGCTGCTGTGATGGCACACTTGGATCTGTGTAATCTGAGGGAAATATGTCTCTCTAATATGGTCATACATTGGGCAGGAGGTTAGGAAGTGCAGCTCAGTTTCCACCTCATTTTGTGGGCAGTGTGCACATAGCCTGTCTTCTCTTGAGAGCCATGTCTGCCTACGGCGGCCTTTCTCAATAGCAAGGCTATGCTCACTGAGTCTGTACATAGTCAAAGCTTTCCTTAAGTTTGGGTCAGTCACAGTGGTCAGGTAATCTGCCACTGTGTACTCTCTGTTTAGGGCCAAATAGCATTCTAGTTTGCTCTGTTTTTTTGTTAATTCTTTCCAATGTGTCAAGTAATTATCTTTTTGTTTTCTCATGATTTGGTTGGGTCTAATTGTGCTGTTGTCCTGGGGCTCTGTGGGGTGTGTTTGTGTTTGTGAACAGAGCCCTAGGACCAGCTTGCTTAGGGGACTCTTCTCCAGGTTCATCTCTCTGTAGGTGATGGCTTTGTTATGGAAGGTTTGGGAATCGCTTCCTTTTAGGTGGTTGTAGAATTTAACGTCTCTTTTCTGGATTTTGATAATTAGTGGGTATCGGCCTAATTCTGCTCTGCATGCATTATTTGGTGTTCTACGTTGTACACGGAGGATATTTTTGCAGAATTCTGCATGCAGAGTCTCAATTTGGTGTTTGTCCCATTTTGTGAAATCTTGGTTGGTGAGCGGACCCCAGACCTCACAACCATAAAGGGCAATGGGCTCTATGACTGATTCAAGTATTTTTAGCCAGATCCTAATTGGTATGTTGAAATTGATGTTCCTTTTGATGGCATAGAATGCCCTTCTTGCCTTGTCTCTCAGATCGTTCACAGCTTTGTGGAAGTTACCTGTGGTGCTGATGTTTAGGCCGAGGTATGTATAGTTTTTTGTGTGCTCTAGGGCAACGGTGTCTAGATGGAATTTGTGGTCCTGGTGACTGGACCTTTTTTGGAACACCATTATTTTGGTCTTACTGAGATTTACTGTCAGGGCCCAGGTCTGACAGAATCTGTGCAGAAGATCTAGGTGCTGCTGTAGGCCCTCCTTGGTTGGTGACAGAAGCACCAGATCATCAGCAAACAGTAGACATTTGACTTCGGATTCTAGTAGGGTGAGACCGGGTGCTGCAGACTGTTCTAGTGCCCGCGCCAATTCGTTGATATATATGTTGAAGAGGGTGGGGCTTAAGCTGCATCCCTGTCTCACCCCACGACCCTGTGTGAAGAAATGTGTGTGTTTTTTGCCAATTTTAACCTCTCCCTCTCTCTCTCTCTCTCTCTCTGAGGTGAAGGAGCTGATCAGAGCCCAAGAGAAGGCTCAAGTGAGTCAAGCTGAAGGACTCCTGGAGCAACTGAAGCAGGAGATAGCTGAGCTGAGGAAGAGAAGCACTGAGCTGGAGCAGCTCTCACACACAGAGGATCACATCCATTTCCTCCAGGTAACTAAACTGTCTTGTTACATGTGATATGAAATTAACTTCATGTGAAACTATTCATCTACATCATTATGTTGTCCTCTCTCTCTCTCTCTCTCTCTCTCTCTCTCTCTCTCTCTCTCTCTCTCTCTCTCTCTCTCTCTCTCTCTCTCTCTCTCTCTCTCTCTCTCTCTCTCTCTCTCTCTCTCTCTCTCTCTCTCTCTCTCTCTCTCTCTCTCTCTCTCTCTCTCTCTCTCTCTCCAGAGTTATCAGTCTCTCTCCAGTATCAGTGTATCTTCAGACTTACCCAGTATCGTTGTCCGTCCTCTTCAGTACTTTGGAGATGTGAGTAAGACTGTGTCTGAACTGAGAGAGAAACTAGAAGACTTCCTTAAAGGCGAATGGACCAAGATCTCCACTACAGGTGTGTTGAAAACAATAAGAACATCAACTTTAGACCATTGAAAGTTCCCTACTAGTCATATACATGTGGAATATGGTCTGATGATAACATTCCCTCTCTCTGTCAATGTGTTTGTGTGTCTGTAGTGAATATAGTGGATGTTGTACTGCCTCCAGAGCCCAAGACCAGAGAACAGTTTTTACAACGTGAGTCTCTTTATTGTGAAGTAACTAACAGTCTCTTTTTACTGACACTCCTAACAATCCCTCTAGAAATATATAGCAATAGTAGATCTAATCAAAGACTGGGTATCTATCTGACTCCTCATATTTCTCTGATTTGATCTCTGCTGTGCTCTAATCAAAGACAGGGTAGATACAGTATCTGACTTAACTTATTGTTCTGACTCCCCTCATTGGTCTCTGCTCTGCTCTTCTCCCAGATTCCTGTCAGCTCACACTGGACCCAAACACAGCAAGCACAGACCTCTCTCTGTCTAAAGGGAACAAAAAGGTGACCTATGCAGACCAATTACAACAATATCCTGATCATCCAGACAGATTCACCAACCACTGGCAGGTTCTGTGTAGAGAGGGTCTGTCTGGATGCTGTTACTGGGAGGTGGAGTGGACTGGGAAGTGGGTTTATACAGCAGTCTCATATAAAGACATCAGCAGAACAGAGAGAGATGGTGAATTTGGACTCAATAACAAGTCCTGGTGTTTAGAGTGCTATAGTGGTGGTTATTTGTTCAGACAAAATAATGATGAGACTGTAGTATCAGGCCCTAAGTCCTCCAGAGTAGGAGTGTACCTGGATCACAAGGCAGGTACTCTGTCCTTCTACAGTGTCTCTGACACAATGACCCTCCTCCGCAGAGTCCAGACCACATTCACTCAGCCCCTCTATCCTGGGTTTCATCTCAATGGGACTGCTGAGCTGGTTAAACTGTAGTAGGGTCCACATAGATACTAGCCATGCTGGTGTAGTCTATAGCTGAGCTGGTTAAACTGTAGTAGAGTCCACATAGATACTAGCCATGCTGGTGTAGTCTATAGCTGAGCTGGTTAAACTGTAGTAGGGTCCACATAGATACTAGTCATGCTGGTGTAGTCTATAGCTGAGCTGGTTAAACTGTAGTAGGGTCCTAATAGATACTAGTCATGCTGGTGTAGTCTATAGCTGAGCTGGTTAAACTGTAGTAGGGTCCACATAGATACTAGTCATGCTGGTGTAGTCATTAAGCTGAGCTGGTTAAACTGTAGTAGGGTCCACATAGATACTAGTCATGCTGGTGTAGTCTATAGCTGAGCTGGTTAAACTGTAGTAGGGTCCACATAGATACTAGTCATGCTGGTGTAGTCTATAGCTGAGCTGGTTAAACTGTAGTAGGGTCCACATAGATACTAGTCATGCTGGTGTAGTCTATAGCTGAGTTGGTTAAACTGTAGTAGGGTCCACATAGATACTAGTCATGCTGGTGTAGTCTATAGCTGAGCTGGTTAAACTGTAGTAGGGTCCACATAGATACTAGTCATGCTGGTGTAGTCTATAGCTGAGCTGGTTAAACTGTAGTAGGGTCCACATAGATACTAGTCATGCTGGTGTAGTCTATAGCTGAGCTGGTTAAACTGTAGTAGGGTCCACATAGATACTAGTCATGCTGGTGTAGTCTATAGCTGAGCTGGTTAAACTGTAGTAGGGTCCACATAGTTACTAGTCATGCTGGTGTAGTCTATAGCTGAGCTGGTTAAACTGTAGTAGGGTCCACATAGATACTAGTCATGCTGGTGTAGTCTATAGCTGAGCTGGTTAAACTGTAGTAGGGTCCACATAGATACTAGTCATGCTGGTGTAGTCTATAGCTGAGCTGGTTAAACTGTAGTAGGGTCCACATAGATACTAGTCATGCTGGTATAGTCTATAGCTGAGCTGGTTAAACTGTAGTAGGGTCCACATAGATACTAGTCATGCTGGTGTAGTCTATAGCTGAGCTGGTTAAACTGTAGTAGGGTCCACATAGATACTAGTCATGCTGGTGTAGTCTATAGCTGAGCTGGTTAAACTGTAGTAGGGTCCACATGGATACTAGTCATGCTGGTGTAGTCTATAGCTGAGCTGGTTAAACTGTAGTAGGGTCCACATAGAAACTAGTCATGCTGGTGTAGTCTATAGCTGAGCTGGTTAAACTGTAGTAGGGTCCACATAGATACTAGTCATGCTGGTGTAGTCTATAGCTGAGCTGGTTAAACTGTAGTAGGGTCCACATAGATACTAGTCATGCTGGTGTAGTCTATAGCTGAGCTGGTTAAACTGTAGTAGGGTCCACATAGATACTAGTCATGCTGGTGTAGTCTATAGCTGAGCTGGTTAAACTGTAGTAGGGTCCACATAGATACTAGTCATGCTGGTGTAGTCTATAGCTGAGCTGGTTAAACTGTAGTAGGGTCCACATAGATACTAGTCATGCTGGTGTAGTCTATAGCTGAGCTGGTTAAACTGTAGTAGGGTCCACATAGATACTAGTCATGCTGGTGTAGTCTATAGCTGAGCTGGTTAAACTGTAGTAGGGTCCACATAGATACTAGTCATGCTGGTGTAGTCTATAACTGAGCTGGTTAAACTGTAGTAGGGTCCACATAGATACTAGTCATGCTGGTGTAGTCTATAGCTGAGCTGGTTAAACTGTATTAGGGTCCACATAGATACTAGTCATGCTGGTGGTGATGGTCCCCAGATGTGATCATTCATTCTGCTCTGTTTTATCTACAATGATTTAACTGATTTGAACTTCAGAAGATGTTATGAATTAAAATTCATTGTTTTCATATTTTTGTAATTGCAATGTTTTAATCTTGTACATTTCCATGAATCATGATGTCTGGTGTTGATGTATATTGGTTGTCATTCAGAACCATTGATATGTTTTCTCAGTTGGTTCTCTGTCTCTATGTAATTCTCCTCAGTATCATTGATCAGCTTGTTGGTCCTAATTGATGTGTTCTCTGTCACCTGGAGCTGCATGGAAAATGGTCCAGGAACTAAAGGACAATTCAGGACTAGTCAGACCACTACAAGCTGGTATCACTTACTTTCTACTAAACTATATGGACTGGTTTCCCAGACACAGATTAATCCTAGTCCTGGACTAAAAAGTATGTTCAATGTAGATGTCCAGGAAACCGGCCCTAAATGTGTCATCTTTCATCCTCCCATACTGCTCAGTCCAGCAACATTAAACCTGTCCAGCAGGTGGTGGTATTGACCAAACAATAAAACCAGCAGATATCTTGACTTGCCACTCAGTATATCAGTAATGTTCAGAATAGTACTTTAATATCATTGGAGATTGATTGTCTTTTTAATCCACTATCCAGAGTCAGGAACAGATGAAGTTAGGTCTGCTACTGTTCAGTGATTAAATATGATTTATGGTGATGGGAAATAATAAAAAACACTAAACTTCATCTAGTAATAGTTTTCCTTTGTTATTTATTCCAAGGTGTGTCTTTAACTTGTAAATGTATTGTGTGGAGGTGAGCTAGTGGTGTGGCTGATAGAATAGAATGAAAAGGGAGGAGGGGAGGAAGAGGGGAGGAGTGAAGGGCTGTTCAAGAAACCAGATGAGGAAGAGGAAGATGTTCAGGGGAATTACTGTCTCTGTTCCAAATGGTTCCCTATTCCCTACATAGTGCACTACGGTGCTTCTGACCAGGTCTAAAGTAGTTTTCTACGTAGGGAATAGGGTGTAGATTTATTACAATATCATGCTTTAGTGTTTGGCACAACAATATATTAGATCTCCACCCCCCCACTTCCTGTCTGTCATTCCCCAGTTCTGTTAAGACTTCCTCTCATTGAACTGGGCCTCATTCGAAATGGTCACTTTGTATTGATAGTCCATACTGGTCTTTACTATGGTTCTACATACAATACCTGTATTGATAGTCCATACTGGGCTTTACTATGGTTCTACATACAGTACCTGTATTGATAGTCCATACTGGTCTTTACTATGGTTCTACATACAGTACCTGTATTGATAGTCCATACTGGGCTTTACTATGGTTCTACATACAGTACCTGTATTGATAGTCCATACTGGGCTTTACTATGGTTCTACATACAGTACCTGTATTGATAGTCCATACTGGGCTTTACTATGGTTCTACATACAGTACCTGTATTGATAGTCCATACTGGGCTTTACTATGGTTCTACATACAGTACCTGTATTGATAGTCCATACTGGGCTTTACTATGGTTCTACATACAGTACCTGTATTGATAGTCCATACTGGGCTTTACTATGGTTCTACATACAGTACCTGTATTGATAGTCCATACTGGGCTTTACTATGGTTCTACATACAGTACCTGTATTGATAGTCCATACTGGGCTTTACTATGGTTCTACATACAGTACCTGTATTGATAGTCCATACTGGGCTTTACTATGGTTCTACATACAGTATCTGTATTGATTTTTTATTATAGTTTTTATTTTACCTTTATTTAACACAACATTAAACAACACTATAAACACACATAAAGTACAACAATTACATATTACATTAAAACACAAACATCTTGACTAAAAACAGCTGGCCTAAAAAGAATTACAATCTTCTATGATATATAGATCGATCAGGTGTTTAAACTCCACCAACGAATCTTGATCATCACATTTTAAAATGTTCAGGAGAGAATTCCAGGACCACGGAGCTGAGTAACTAAAACTATTTCTACCATGACCTGTTCTAATTGTTGGTTCTGTTAGGAGCAAATCAGAATGGGACCGTAATTGATATTTATTTACTGACCGAGATAAAATGTCATTTTACCCAACATGGCCTTATAAATCAGTGTTTACCAGTGTTTAAGCCTACTCAAGGTCCATGACGACCAGCCAACAGCGCTGTAGAGATCACAATGATGTGTTAGACGTTTCTGATTGGTAATGAACCTGAGGGCTGCATGATACACTGAATCAAGTGCTCTCAGGGTAGTGGCTGAGGGCTGCATGATACACTGAATCAAGTGCTCTCAGGGTAGTGGCTGAGGGCTGCATGATACACTGAATCAAGTGCTCTCAGGGTCGTGGCTGAGGGCTGCATGATACACTGAATCAAGTGCTCTCAGGGTAGTGGCTGAGGGCTGCATGATACACTGAATCAAGTGCTCTCAGGGTAGTGGCTGAGGCCTGCATGATACACTGAATCAAGTGCTCTCAGGGTAGTGGCTGAGGCCTGCATATATATATAACATCACTAAAATCTAAAACCGCCAGTAATGTACATCGTACCAACTCCTTCCTGACCTCCAGAGAAAAACAAGCCTTATGCCGGTAATAAAAACCTATTTTCAGCTTGAGCTTCCTTATCAAGTTCTCTACATGAACAGTGAAGCTCAGCTTGTCATCAACCCACACACCCAAATATAGGTACACTTTGACCTGCTCTATAGTATGTCCAGACAATGTAGCAATGACATGATTAGTAACATGCCTGGCATTTGAAATTCAGAACCAGCTTCAAATCATACAGATTCTGTTGTATAATGTTAAATGCTCTTTGGGCATTTTCGAAAGATAAAGATAAACTACTACCACTTGAATAAAGAACAGTATCATCTACATTAAAATGAACATCCGCTGTTTCATTAAGATCCCCAATGTTGTTGATATACAAAATGAACATCCGCTGTTTCATTAAGATCCCCAATGTTGTTGATATACAAAATGAACATCCGCTGTTTCATTAAGATCCCCAATGTTGTTGATATACAAAATGAACATCCGCTGTTTCAATAAGATCCCCAATGTTGTTGATATACAAAAGGAACAACAGTGGGCCCAAAATAGAACCTTGCGGAACACCTGAGCACAACTCTATGGAATCAGATTTACAACCATCCTCCATTACACATTGTGTATGATTTGATAGGTAATTTATAAACCAATCTAGATCATGACCTGTAATTACACAACATTTTAACCTTTGCACTAACACAGCATGGTCCACGGTGTCAAAAGACAAATCAATAAAGACAGACACACTTGTTGTTAAGAGCACAGTGGATGTCATTTAAAACCTTCAAGGTTGCTGAAACAGTGCTGTGGCCAGACCTAAAGCATGACTGCATTCCATTAAATAAGTTTTCTTGGAGGCCTTCAGCTGCCTACTAACTAAGGACTCCGGTACCTATGACAATACAGACGATGTTGATATGGGTCGAAAGTTGTCAAGTAGCGAAGGATCTCCACCTTTCAGGAGAGGCAGTACAGACGATGTTGATATGGGTCGATAGTTGTCAAGTAGCGAAGGATCTCCACCTTTCAGGAGAGACAGTACAGACGATGTTGATATGCGTCGATAGTTGTCAAGTAGTGAAGGATCTCCACCTTTCAGGAGAGGCAGTACAAAAGCAGATTTACATAACTTGGGGATTTCCTTCACGTCAAGCGTGAGGTTAGAAATATAGGGGAGAGCAATGATGTCAGCAGCCAGGTGTAGGAAGCGGGGGTCTAGTTCATCAGGGACAGGGGATTTTGTTCTATCAATTTATTTCAGGGCTTTACACACTTCTGAAACAGAGAAGGATGAGAAGGAGAACCTGGTGAAGGAGTGTACAGGGGTGTCAGGGATGAGAAGGAGAACCTGGTGAAGGAGTGTACAGGGGTGTCAGGGATGAGAAGGAGAACCTGGTGAAGGAGTGTACAGGGGTGTCAGGGATGAGAAGGAGAACCTGGTGAAGGAGTGTACAGGGCTGTGTCAGGGATGAGAAGGAGAACCTGGTGAAGGAGTGTACAGGGGTGTCAGGGATGAGAAGGAGAACCTGGTGAAGGAGTGCACAGGGGTGTCAGGGATGAGAAGGAGAACCTGGTGAAGGAGTGTACAGGGGTCTCAGGTAAATTCACAGGGGGGGTTTAACATTTTTAAATAAACTGCCTGCATCTATAAAATGCTGATTCAAGGCTTTCAGAATGGAGCTTCTCTCAGTTACAACCTGAGTGTCGACCAACAATAGTTTGGGAAGCTGTGAATCTTCTTTCACTCCAAACCTTTCACTACTTGTCAAAATGTGGAGGGATTATTTAAATGATCTGTAGTAGATTTCAGGGAGTGGTCTGCTTTCACTTTTCAGATCATAATGATCTGTAGTAGATTTCAGGTAGTGGTCTGCTTTCACTTTTCAGATCATAATGATCTGTAGTAGATTTCAGGGAGTGGTCTGCTTTCACTTTTCAGATCATAATGATCTGTAGTAGATTTCAGGGAGTGGTCTGCTTTCACTTTTCAGATCATAATGATCTGTAGTAGATTTCAGGGAGATGTCTGCTTTCACTTTTCAGATCATAATGATCTGTAGTAGATTTCAGGGAGTGGTCTGCTTTCACTTTTCAGATCATAATGATCTGTAGTAGATTTCAGGGAGTGGTCTGCTTTCACTTTTCAGATCATAATGATCTGTAGTAGATTTCAGGGAGTGGTCTGCTTTCACTTTTCAGATCATAATGATCTGTAGTAGATTTCAGGGAGTGGTCTGCTTTCACTTTTCAGATCATAATGATCTGTAGTAGATTTCAGGGAGTAGTCTGCTTTCACTTTTCAGATCATAATGATCTGTAGTAGATTTCAGGGAGTAGTCTGCTTTCACTTTTCAGATCATAATGATCTGTAGTAGATTTCAGGGAGTGGTCTGCTTTCACTTTTCAGATCATAATGATCTGTAGTAGATTTCAGGTAGTGGTCTGCTTTCACTTTTCAGATCATAATGATCTGTAGTAGATTTCAGGGAGTGGTCTGCTTTCACTTTTCAGATCATAATGATCTGTAGTAGATTTCAGGTAGTGGTCTGCTTTCACTTTTCAGATCAAAGCCACACCCATATTTCGAAGACGTTTAAAAGCCACCCAATCATCCGCTGAGCCAGACCCTCTTGCTTTAACCCACATAGCATTTAGTTCCCTTATGATTTTAGTAAGTTCCTCAGGAAACCAGGGCTTCTCTCTGCCCTTAATCCTGAATGTATTTAAAGGGGCCTATTGCATACATCCTGGAATACGTTGTGGAAGTAAGAAAAGGATAATTCAACATCAGGGATTAATTCTATTCCATTCAATGCTGGTTACATCATGTAAAACACCTGGAGTATCAAACAGCTTCCGGTGTCTTTTCGTAATGACACGTGGAGAATGCTCAGGAATTTGACCATCTCTCACACAGGCAAGAGCACAGTGATCACTTATGTCATTTGCAACAATACCAGAAGCATTAAAACGATGAAGAGTATCGGTTAAGATCAAATCAATCAAAGAGGATTTCAGAGGATCCTTTATATTGAACCTCGTTACACTGTTGAAGCACGGTGTAGAAGAGGATTACAGAGGATCCTTTATATTGAACCTCGTTACACTGTTAACAATCTGAGTGAGATTATAGGTTTTGTATAGAATTTAGAGTTGATCAGAGCTAGATGTTAACCAGTCCTGATTCAGATCACCCATCAGGACAAACTCAGAGTTGACATGCTGTGATAATCTGAAAATACAATCCAGAGAGCCAGCAGATGGTCAATAACAACAAGATACAACAATATTTACACAGGAGCAGATGGTCAATAACAACAAGATACAACAATATTTACACAGGAGCAGATGGTCAATAACAACAAGATACAACAATATTTAAACAGGAGCAGATGGTCTATAACAACAAGATACAACAATATTTAAACAGGAGCCAAGGTTAAGGTTCAACCACAGATATTCAACTTGCTGAGGTTTAGTAGAAGTCAGACCGCTGAGAACTTGTGTTTTACGTAAACAGCAACACCTCCACCCTTAGATTTACCATCTGCACCTAAAACATTGTAACCATTTATGCCAATATGTTAGTCTGCAATATATTTTTGGAGGCAGGTTTCAGAAAGCATAAATACATCAGAGTGGTCAGTTTTATCCATATATCCACAACATGAAGCTTCAGCAGCAGACTTCTTACATTCATACGCAGAAACTTCAGCTCTGACTACTTAATTGGGCAGGGGGAAGAATGTCAGGACCTGGGTCAGATTGCACATTTCCAGACAGTAGAAGCAGCAAGATAATGGCCAGTCTAGATCGGGGGTTACAACATTTGGATTTATAGACAGCACTTGAAGGACAATCCATAGTCACCAGAATCTTTAACGCCACAACATTCAGGAGATGTGTAAAGTCCAGAGACATGGTTAAGTACCAAGAAAACAGTCCTGACATGTCAGAGCAAGAGTCCCATTTCTCCCATGTTGTTTGGGATGTATGTGCATAGATCTCACAGGCATTCACAGAGCAAGTGTGTGGTTTCTCCCAAAACTCGAGGGAGAAACAGTATATATTTCCTCATTCACAGAGCAGGCGTGTAGTTTCTCCCAAAACTCGAGGGAGAAACAGTATATTTTTCCTCATTCACAGAGCAGGCGTGTAGTTTCACCCAAAACTCGAGGGAGAAACAGTATATTTTTCCTCATTCACAGAGCAGGCGTGTAGTTTCTCCCACACCTTTGAACAACAGCAACATGTTCCTCTATGGCCTCATCTTTGACCTGAGAGAAACACAGCATCAATCTAAGACATGTAGCCAACACAATGCTGAACCCTCATTAAATGAGCTAAAAACTCACACACCTGTACCAGACTGGGAGAGACAGACCAGAGCAGGAGAGGACACCTGTACCAGACTGGGAGAGACAGACCAGAGCAGGAGAGGACACCTGTACCAGACTGGGAGAGACAGACCAGAGCAGGAGAGGACACCTGTACCAGACTGGGAGAGACAGACCAGAGCAGGAGAGGACACCTGTACCAGACTGGGAGAGACAGACCAGAGCAGGAGAGGACACCTGTACCAGACTGGGAGAGACAGACCAGAGCAGGAGAGGACACCTGTACCAGACTGGGAGAGACAGACCAGGGCAGGAGAGGACACCTGTACCAGACTGGGAGAGACAGACCAGAGCAGGAGAGGACACCTGTACCAGACTGGGAGAGACAGACCAGAGCAGGAGAGGACACCTGTACCAGACTGGGAGAGACAGACCAGAGCAGGAGATGACACCTGTACCAGACTGGGAGAGACAGACCAGAGCAGGAGAGGACACCTGTACCAGACTGGGAGAGACAGACCAGAGCAGGAGAGGACACCTGTACCAGACTGGGAGAGACAGACCAGAGCAGGAGAGGACACCTGTACCAGACTGGGAGAGACAGACCAGGGCAGGAGAGGACACCTGTACCAGACTGGGAGAGACAGACCAGAGCAGGAGAGGACACCTGTACCAGACTGGGAGAAACAGACCAGAGCAGGAGAGGACACCTGTACCAGACTGGGAGAGACAGACCAGAGCAGGAGAGGACACCTGTACCAGACTGGGAGAGACAGACCAGAGCAGGAGAGGACACCTGTACCAGACTGGGAGAGACAGACCAGGGCAGGAGAGGACACCTGTACCAGACTGGGAGAGACAGACCAGGGCAGGAGAGGACACCTGTACCAGACTGGGAGAGACAGACCAGGGCAGGAGAGGACACCTGTACCAGACTGGGAGAGACAGACCAGGGCAGGCGGGGACACCTGTACCAGACTGGGAGAGACAGACTAGAGCAGGAGAGGACACCTGTACCAGACTGGGTGAGACAGACCAGAGCAGGAGAGGACACCTGTACCAGACTGGGAGAGACAGACCAGGGCAGGAGAGGACACCTGTACCAGACTGGGAGAGACAGACCAGGGCAGGCGGGGACACCTGTACCAGACTGGGAGAGACAGACCAGAGCAGGAGAGGACACCTGTACCAGACTGGGTGAGACAGACCAGAGCAGGAGAGGACACCTGTACCAGACTGGGAGAGACAGACCAGAGCAGGAGAGGACACCTGTACCAGACTGGGAGAGACAGACCAGAGCAGGAGAGGACACCTGTACCAGACTGGGAGAGACAGACCAGAGCAGGAGAGGACACCTGTACCAGACTGGGAGAGACAGACCAGGGCAGGCGGGGAGCAGTGCACCAGGTAACAGGGGATGTGAGAGTGTCCAGAGATGAGTCTTTCCTTGGAGCAGGAACACAGAGCACAACTAGGACAGCATCACACTTTCTGCTCTACAGAAACTACAGGACCAATCAAAAGCTGGGACACACCTGACATAGACAATCAGGTGAGAACACATGATAGTCCCACTGAGCTCGATGGGACACACCTGACACCTCACACCACACCTCCTCCCCTCTTCCTCCCCTCCTCCCTTTTCATTCTATTCTATCAGCCACACCACTAGCTCACCTCCACACAATACATTTACAAGTTAAAGACACACCTTGGAATAAATAACAAAGGAAAACTATTACTAGATGAAGTTTAGTGTTTCTTTATTATTTCCCATCACCATAAATCATATTTAATCACTGAACAGTAGCAGACCTAACTTCATCTGTTCCTGACTCTGGATAGTGGATTAAATGTCAGTGATTTATTTAGAATTCAAGGCACACTTAACCAGCATGTCTACCACAGCATTCTGCAGCGATACACCATCCCATCTGGTTTGAGCTCAGTGGGACTATCATTTGTTTTTCAACAGGACAATGACCCAACACACCTCCAGGCTGTGTAAGGGCTATTTGACCAAGAAGGAGAGTGATGGAGTGCTGCATCAGATGACCTGGTCTCCACTTGATTTGTTGAACACGTTTTTGGTTACTACAGGATTCCATATGTGTTATTTCATAGTTTTGATGTCTTCACTATTATTCTACAATGTAGAAAATAGTAAAA